>NC_056731.1:5854857-6119857 GCF_019279795.1 Protopterus annectens
GTAGCTGTTGTAGAGTCAGCATCTTGAATTGCGGAATGTCCAGGAAGGTATTTAGAATGGATAAGCCCAGAATTGGACGCCATGATTTGTCTTTTCTGGGTACCAGGAAAAGTCTTGAATAAAAACCTTGTCCTTTTTCCTTTTTCTGGTACTGGTTGAATAGCCTCCATATCCATGAGGGACATAACTTGTTTCTGGGCCTCTGCCCACTGATTTGGAGGCAGGTCTGGCCATCCGTTTGGAATTGGCAACGTGTGGAAATGAAATCTGTATCCCTGGGATGCTATATTTAAGACCCACTTGTCCTCGGTAATTAGATGCCAATTTTGAGCATGAAGTGCTAGTTTTCCCCCGAAAGGGGCTGCCAAAAAAAAAGTGCTTGGAAATGGCAGAGGAAAGTCATTGAGACTGTTTACTATAGGGTGGGGCTTTGCTACTTCCTGATTTGGAGGTGGAGGCACCCCATTATTTTGTCCTGTAAGATCCTTGGGACTGAAACCTGGAGCCTTTGGAGTGTCTGGGTTTGACATAAGTGGCTCTGTTGGGTACTGGAAAGGAAATATTCTTAGTAGGCCAGTGCCTACTGAACCTTGGTGGCTGCACTTGCAAGAAATCTTTGACAGTTTGCAAAGATTTAGCTTTGTCTTCCATCTTTTTCAAAACTTCTTCTGCCTTATTACCAAATAGACTGTCCTGCTGTAAAGGAGCATCCAACAATTTAGCTTTAACATGATCAGGCAGATTTTGCTCCTTGAGCCAAGCATGCCTTCTTATCACAGATCCAGTTACGGCGGCCCTGCAAGAGACCTCCAAGGAATCAAAACCACATTGCAAAGTATGCTTTCCAACTTGTTCAGCTGAGTGCAATAAATCCTGTAACTCTATTTTCCACACAATCAGAAATCAACATCATTTTTTGTTTAAGTAAGCCCATGACATGCTGTTGATATTTAAGCACATGAAATTGACAACTTAAAGCCCTGATTGCCAGGGTTGCAGACGTATAAACCTTCTTACCTCATCTATCCAGCTCCCTGGAGTCTCTATCAGAAGGGGTAGGATTTTTAGCAGTAGAAACCTTAACACCCTTGGGGCCCTGAGAAATTGTTCCAGGGTCAACAGTAGGATTTTTGAAAATAAACTTGTGGGAGTCAGGAACCCTGTAATATCTGTCTGGCTTACTAGGAGCCGGAGGCAAGGAATCAGGAGCCATGCTGGATTCTCAGAAAACATCATCAACAATGTCTAAAACAGGAGGTATAGCCAAAGGCCTATATGCTGAGGAAGAAGAAAATCCCTAAGCCTCTTTTCTTTTTGGATTCTGAAAAATCCTGACTCTCCCAATGAAAATGTTCCTTTAAAGTATGCAAAGTCTCTCCAAAAGAAAAATCCTCAGAAGGGAAGGATTCTTCTGCATCAGAGTCCTCATAAGGGGGAACAGAAAATTCCTGATCAGAAGAGGAATCAGAAGAAATGGAAACCTGATCTGAAGATTCATAATCAGTGCCTTGCCTAGGCCTCTTAGCAAGAGGGGGTTGGGCACCCCTGATCAAAGTAATTAAATCCTCAGCCATTTTGATCATTTGTTTTTTAGGCATAAAAGGGCCTGAGCACGTGGCTCATGCGTCGGTTTTTTAGACACAAATGTTGGTTTTGGCCTTGTTTTTGATGATGGCATCTGTTTAACATACAAATCTTTAGGCCTGAAAACACCCTCAGAAGCCGGTGCCTGCTCAGCGGCTCCAGACCCATCCAATGGAGACACATCCGAGGGTTCAATATTTGCAGAATCTCACGGCATACCGGACTCCGAATGGGTCTCGGTAGAGGCCTGTGACTCAAAAGTAGCGGGCATCAGGGGCTGCAAAAGCACCTGAGTACTGGCGACTGGCTTAGGAGAAGCTTCATTGTAGTTTCTGGACCTCAACGGTCTGTCTCTGTCTTTTTCTTTGCATTTTTTGTGAATTCCGGTAGTCGGATTGCTAACCGACGACATTTCAGGATAGTTAAATCTTGAGACAAAGTATTTAGAAGCAAAAATATACTGACGCTTAATAGTGCCATTGGTTAAATTTAGCACAAAACAGACAGCAAGGCACGTTGTGGTCAGGGCCTAGGCAAGGAATACAGTACAAATGAAAATCCTTATGAGGTATTTGCTTCCCACAAGTAATACATTAACTTTTACTGACATCGGTAGGCAGCAAGAAAAAGTTTCTCCAATGGGGTACTTAACTTTAGTTTGAAGACTTCGGTTCTGAAACTCGAAAACGAAAATTTGAGTTGGCCGACCGGCACTTGCGAACTACTTCTGCTTCGGGCACCGAGCGGCAAGAAAGACTGATTAAAATGGCGTCAGCTGCATGTTTTATACCCCTGACGACCTGACGTCATGGAAGAGGAGACAGCAACTGACGCAGGACCCAAGACTTTGTTATTCAGGCCGACTGAGGGCAACCTGCCAGCAGATTACCCAAATGTAATGACTGCAACAGTGAAACACAAAGAACAGCAGCTATCAAAAGCTGAAGTGCCCAGGTTAAGGACTGTCGCTTGTCTCATGTACTCAAAGCGATGTTAAAGCATTGTAATTGGTTCAAAATATTTACTGTACATAAACACATCAGGAATAGTAACTGGAACATGTATTCAAGCTAATTGACTCGCTTATTACTTCAAACACACTGGCATGTACATCTCCATTCATGCCTGTATTCACTCTGACTGTATAAAATGGCACTTATCTTGCACTTGCTCAGTAAAGTACAGTTGTGTACACTTACCATAAATGTAGATGTTCGAGTGTTTTCACTGTTGCAGTCATTACATTTGGATAATCTGCTGGCAGGTTGCCCTCAGTCGGCCTGAATTCCAAAGTCTTGGGTCCTGTGTCGGTTGCTGTTTCCTCTTCCATGACGTCAGGTCGTCAGGGCTATAAGACATGCAGCCGATGCAATTTTCTTTAGTTTTTCTTGCCCCAGATATCAGGTGCCCCAAAAAGATAGCAGAATTATGTATGTATAAATACATGCATCAATATAAACTTTACCTTCATCTACAAGCAAATACACCACATAAGTTGTAGAAGATAGAGAAGGAAAGATAAATTCCAGAATGAAAGGGGGATGGTGGGTGGGTAACCTGGACTGCAACAGTGAACACACTCGAACATCTACATTTATGGTAAGTGTAGACAACTGTACTATGTTCTTCGTGTTTCACTGTTGCACTCATTACATTTGGGTAGAATCCCAAAGCTATGGTTGGGTGACTGGAGCTAAACAGTATTAGGTGCGGCTATAAGGCCCTGCAGAACTGCAGTGGCAAGGCATGCCCTGGACTTAGAGTAGAGAGGCAAATGATAATGCTTTGTAAAGGTGTGAACTGCACTCCACGTAGCAGATTCTAGAATGTCTTTGGTTGGTACTCCTCTGAGAAAGGCTGCTGAAGTAGCTGCAGCTCTAGTGGAATGAGACCTAATGCCCTTGGGCACAGGTTTACCATGGTGTAAGTAGCAGAAACGTATGCAATGGCTTATCTACTCCACTTTGATATGATCTGCTTTGAAATAGTCTTTCCTTCTGATCCTGTGGAATATGCCACGAGTAATTGCTCAGTTTTTCTTTGAGCTTTAGTCCTGCTCAAGTAGAATCTCAGCTGTCTGTGCACATCCAAGGAATGCAGAATTCTTTCCCCCTTGTTCTGTGGATTTGGATAAAAATTTGGCAGATGAATAGTCTGGTTAAGAGCCACACTGGAAACCACCTTAGGCATAAATGTAGGATTTGTCCTTGGAGACACCCTGTCAGGTTAAAATATGATAAAAGGTTCTACAGCCATGAGGGCCTGTAGCTCTGAAACTCTTCTTGCTGAAGTAATTGCTAGTAGCAGAGCTGTTTTCCATGATAAGAACTTTATATAAGCGGTAGCAGCTGGTTCAAATGGAGGCAGGGTGAGCTTTTCCAACACATAATTGAGGTTCCATGCAGGTATTGGTGATCTTCTAGGAGGCCTTAAATTTTTGGCTCCTCTAAGATACTGCTTTAGTAAAAGATGAGAAAAGATTGGTGGCTCTGTTTTGTAATGAGCCAAAATGGCAGAGGCATGAATTTTAATTGATGAAAAAGATAGGCCCTTTTCAAGCATCTCAGTTAAATATTGTAACATCTGAGGAATATTTGGTTCTGCTGTATCAGTACTTTGTGCTTGATTCCAAGCACAGATTCTCTTCCATTTATCAGCATAAGATTTTCTAGTACTAGGCCTTCTGGCTTTCAAAATGACATCCATCACAGCCTTACTAAGAGGCGTTTCTTCTATAACTATATGATCAGCCATGCTGCCAGGTTCAGTGTCTGGAGTTGAATGTTCAGGATCTGATTGTTTTGCTGGGACAGTAGTTGAGGTCTTTGAGGTAAGGTCCAAGCTGGGTATTGAGACAAGTTCCTTACGACTGGGTACCAGTATTGGTGGGGCCAGTCTGGGGCAATTAGTATCATCTTTGGTTTCTCTTGTCTGACTTTTAGGAGGACCTTGGGTAGAAGAAGCAGAGGAGGAAAGGCGTAAACTGATAGGTTTTTCCAACTGAAGGATAGGGCGTCCACTTTAAATGCTTGTCTGTGATAAGTCCTTGTGCAGAATTTTTTCAATTGATAATTTTGAGGAGAGGCAAATAGAGCTATGTCTGGGCTCCCCCATTTCTTTGTTATCATGCTGAAGACTTGTGGATCTAGTTTCCACTCATGAAGATCCATAAGGTGTCTGCTTAAATTGTCTGCCAGAGTATTTTGCTTTCCTGGCAGGAAGAAGATGTATTTGGTAAGTCAAAGCTGTGTCCCACAGTGTCATGGCTAATCTGCAAATGGGGTACAAGTGCATGCCCCCCTGCCTGTTTATATACCACATGACCGTGATGTTGTCCATCTTCATCTGTAGTTGTCCTGGATGAAGTAAGTCCTTGAAGGCGGTCAGGGCATTTTGAACAGCTAGCATCTCTTTCTGGTTGATATGTAGATTTATTTGTTTTGGGGTCCATATGCCCTGAATGCATCTTCCCACCATGTAGGCCCCCCAGGCATAATCTGATGCGTCTGTTGTTAAGGTTTGGTTGGCAGGGGGTAGAGTGAAGGCCCGTCCCGTGTTTTGGTGACATGCCTTTGCCCACCATAGAAACTCCTGTTGTAGGCAGGGAATGAGAGGAATCATTGTTTCTAGACTGTGACAATGTTGACTCCATAAACTTTTTAGGTACCACTGAAGTTTCCTCATATGCAGTCTTGCATATAGAATTAGTAGGATGCAGGATGCCATGAAGCCCAAAGCCTGCAGAATTTGTCTTGCAGATAACTGGGCTTTTGTTGCTATCAGTTTGAAGTAAGTAGTCAGTTGCCTTTGCTTGTCTGGTGTGAGGTAAGCCATCTGGGCAGTTGTATTCAAGCTTGCACCCAGGAATGTTATCGTTTGAGAGGGTACCAGTTGTGATTTCTTTTCGTTTATTGTGTACCCTAGGCATGTTAGAAGCCTTTTCACAAACGCCAGGTGTTGAAGAAGAGTGTCTTTGTTCTCTGCTTGAATGAAACAGTCATCCAAGTAAGGATATATTTGGATAATTCTTTGTCTGCAATATGCAATTACTGGTGCCAGGCATTTTGTAAAGACCCTGGGTGCAGTAAATAAGCCAAAGGGCAGTGCAGAGAATTGGTAATGTATTAAGCCAGCCTTGAATCTGAAGTATCTTCTGCACGACTGTCTTATTGGGACATGCAGGTATGCCTCTTTTAGGTCTAATGTCACCAGCCAAGCATTCTTGCCCAGCATGGGCAGAAGTTGCTGCAAAGTCAGCATTTTGAACTTTGGAATGTCCAGCTATGTGTTCAAAATCGATAAATCCAGTATTGGCTGCCAGGCCTTGTCCTTTCTGGGTACCAAGAACAGTCTTGAGTAAGAACCTTGTCCTTTTTCCTGTTCTGGTACTGGCTGAATGGCCCCCATATCCATGAGGGACGTAACCTGTTTCTGTGCCTCTGCCCATTGATTTTTTGTCAGATATGGCCAACCATTTGACATTGGCAGAGTATGAAAGTGGAATCTGTATCCCTGTGATACTATGTTTAGCACCCACTTGTCCTAGGTTAACTGCCAATTTTGAACAAAAAGTGCTAATTTTCCCCCTAAGGGTGACGCCAAAAGATAAGTGCTTGGTGCAGTTAGGGGGAAGTCATTGGGACCATTTCTGTAGGTTTGCACTTTTTCTCCTCCAGATTTGGAGGTAGAAGCGCCCCATTGCTTTGACCTGTATGAATCTTGCGTCTGGTATCTGGAACCCTTAGGGCATCTGGATTTGCCCCTTTGAGCTCTGTCTGACACAGGAAAGGGCAATTTTTTGTAGGCCAGTGTCTAATGAATCTTGGTGGCTGCACTTGTAAAAAGTCTTTTACAGTTTGCATAGACTTAGCTTTGTCTTCCATTTTCTTTAAAACCTCTTCTGCCTTAATTCCAAAAAGAGTATTATGCTGTAAAGGTGCATCTACCAATTTAGCTTTAATATGATCAGGCAAATTTTGTTCCGTTAACCAGGCATGTCTCCTAATCACAGATCCAGTAACTGCGGCCCTGCAGAAGGCCTCTAAAGAATCAAAACCACATTGCAAAGTATGTTTTCCAACCTGTTCAGCTGCATGCAAAAATTCCTGCATTTCTTTATTTTATGCAAATTCAGAAATCAACATCATTTTCTGTTTTAGCAATCCCATAAAGTACAGTTTTGTACCTACCATAAATGTAGATGTCCGAATAGGAATGCATCTGCAGTCCTTACAAATGGGTTGTCCTGTCGTCAGGCAGCCCTTCGGTCGGCCGGATTCCAAAGTCTGGGTCTGGCCTCGGCTGGTGTCGCACTTCACCCGACGTCATAGCTGCAGCTCTTCGGGTATAAAGGCATCAGCCGACGCCATTTTCCTCAGTGTTTCTTGCCCCAGATGCCAGTTGCCCTCTTGGATAGCTAAATTTTGGATAAATGCCAATGTTTCCAAATAGTAGAAGGCAAACACAAAAAATAAGCATGTATGTACATATATACAAACAAATACACCATAAGAGTCCCCCCCCAGCTAGCTATTAGATGGGCAAATACCCTAGGAATACCTCAGAGGGGAAGGAGGGTGGGTAATCCTGACTGCAGATGCATTCCTATTCGGACATCTACATTTATGGTAGGTACAAAACTGTACTATGTCCTTCAAGGATGCATCTGCAGTCCTTACAAATGGGTAGAATACCATAGCCAAACTAGGGGAGGAGGAAGAAGAAATTATGGTGTAGTTAGGATCCCTTGCAAAACAGCAGTGGCAAACCCTGCTCGGGATCTAGAGTATAAAGGTAAGTTATAATGCTTGGCAAATGTATGCACGGAGGTCCAAGTAGCAGCCTCTATAATGTCCTTGGTAGCCACTCCTCGTAAGAAAGCTGTGGTAGTGGCTGTAGCCCTTGTAGAATGAGGCCTTATGTTCTGTGGAGTTTGCTTTCCATGGTAGGAGTAGCAGAATCTGATGCAATTTCCTATCCACTTGGAGATTGTCTGTTTTGAAATTGCTTTTCCTTCCCTTCCTGTTGCATATGCTACCAGAAGCTGGTCAGTTTTTCTATTGCCCTTGGTTCTGTCCAGGTAGTAGCGTAACTGTCTATGTACATCCAAAGTATGCAGCAGTCTTTCCCCCCTTGTTCTGTGGATTGGGGAAGAATGCAGGTAGGTGGATAGCCTGGTTTAAAGACACTCTGGATACCACCTTAGGCATAAATGTAGGATTTGTTCTCATGGACACTCTGTCTTGATGGAAGATTAGGAAGGGTTGTACTGCCATTAAAGCCTGTAGCTCAGAAACCCTTCTTGCTGAGGTAATTGCCAGCAGGAAAGCAGTTTTCCAGGATAGGTGTTGAAGTTCTGCTGTTGCTGCTGGTTCGAAGGGAGTGTCAATTTTTCTAGCACAAAGTTCAAGTCCCATGCTGGCAATGGTGGTTTCCTAGGAGGTTTTACATTTTAATTCCTCTCAGAAACTGCCTGAGTAGAGGATCTTGAGAAGACAGGGGATCAAGCTGTATTCTGCAGAAATAGCTGATGCATGTATCTTGATGGAGGAATAGGACAGGCCTGTATGGAAAAGCTCTGCCAAATACTCCAGGATGTTGGCTATGTCTACCTTTGACACATCTTTTCCCCTTTCAGTACTCCAAATGAGAAATCTTTTCCATTTTCCTGCATAGTTCCTTCTTGTTGAAGGTCTGCGGGCCTCAAGGATAATGTCTTTAACCCTTTGGGATAAATCTGGGTTAGTTGCTCTTATGTAATGTTCCAGGCAGTCAGCTGCAGAGTTTTCAGGTTTGGATGCAGGGTGTTGTAGCCGCTCTGAGTTAATAGCAAAGGAATCAGGGTAGTGTCCACATTTGCACCCGAGACATGCTCCTCAGTAATGGGTACCAATGTTGTCTTGGCCAGTCTGGAGCTATCAGAATGATCCTTGGACGTTCCTCTTTGATTTTCAATAGCACCTTGTGCATCAAAGGAAGAGGTGGGAATGCATATGCTGTCAGGCTTTTCCAACTGAAGGATAGAGAGTCCACCTTCCAAGCAAGTGGGTGGTACGTCCTTGTGCAGAATTTCTTGAGCTGGTGATTGAGTGGGGATGCGAATAGGTCTATTTGTGGTAGTCCCCATTTCCTTGTGATGGCCTTGAAGATGTCGGGGTGTAGCATCCATTTGTGAGCATCCGAGGTAGTTCTGCTTAATATGTCTGCTAGGATGTTTTCTTTTCCCGGTACAAAAATTGCTTGTAACTGAATGTTGTAGCTCAGAGCCATATTCCATAGGTCCAGTGCCATCCGGCATAGAGGGTATGAATGAGTGCCTCCCTGTTTGTTGATGTACCACATGACTGTGGTGTTGTCTGTCCTTATCATCAACTGCCCTTCTTGGAGGAATGGTCTGAAATTCTGGATTGCCAGTTTTACTGCCAGCATTTCCTTTTGATTTATGTGCAGGTGCAGCTGATCTTGAGTCCATAAGCTTTGTATGCACTTGTCCAGCATGTGGGCCCCCCAACCGAGGTCTGAGGCGTCCGTTGTGATGGTTTGGCTTGGTTGAATGCTGTGGAAGGGCAAACCTGGGTTTGACTGGCATGCCTGAGCCCACCATAGGAACTCTTGTTTCAGGCATGGGATTAGTGGTATTTCGGTTTCTAGGCTGTGCCTGTGTTGAGACCATAAATTCTTCAGGTACCACTGTAGCTTTCTCATATGTAGTCTGGCATGAGGGACCAGGATTATGCAGGATGCCATGAAGCCCAAGGCCTGCAGTACTTTCCTTGCTGTTAGTTGGTTCTGCTTTGTTAATGCCAAGAAGTAGAGAGGAAGTTGTTCTTGTTTTTCTGCAGTTAGGAATGCCATCTGTTTTGTTGTGTCCAATTCTGCACCTAAGAAGGTTATTCTTTGGGATGGTATCAGTCTTGATTTTTTTATATTGACTGTATATCCCAGGGCTTGCAGTAAGCAAATGACTCTTTGTAAGTCTTCTGTTAGCTTGTTTCTGTTGTCCGCTTGTATCAGGCAGTCGTCCAGGTATGGATATATTTGGATTCCCTGAAGCCTGCAGTGAGCGATTACTGATGCCAGGCATTTCGTGAACACTCTGGGCGCAGTAGATAAGCCAAAGGGCAATGCTGAGAATTGATAATGCTCTGATCCTGCAAGAAATCTGAGGTATCTTCTGCAATTTGGTCGTATGGGGACGTGCAGGTATGCCTCCTTGAGATCTAGAGTCACCAGCCAAGACTCCTTGCCCAGCATGGGAAGAAGTTGCTGTAGGGTCAGCATTTTGAATTTTGGAACAATGATGAATGTGTTTAAAGCGGACAGGTCGAGAATAGGCCTCCAATTTTTCTCTTTTCTTGGTACCAGGAAGAGTCTGGAGTAAAATCCCTTTCCTTGTTCCATAGATGGTACCCTTTCCACAGCTCTCATTTTGCTAATTGAGCTATTTGTTTTAGAGCTTCTGTCTTTTGATTTGGTGGTAGGTTTGGCATTCCTCTTTTCCTGGTAAAGTATGGAAATGAAACCTGTAGCCTTGGTCTATAGTTTGCAAAATCCACTTGTCTCTTGTGATGCAGTGCCAGTTTTTGAAAATAAGGCTAACTTTCTGCCTAAGGGTGCTGCTATTTGTTCCCTGGTAGGCGGTGTCAGAGCCAAGTCACTGTGATTGTCCTGTTGCAGTGGTAGTAGTTGTGTCTGTGCCTCGCTGGTTGTTACCTTGCCACTGGCGTCGCCTGTAGGCACCTCCTCTGGATTGGTTTCTGCCTCTTGAACGCCTATTCCTGCCTCTCTCTGTTTTAGACCAGTCTGGAAAGGACCAATTTTTGAAGGCCAGTTCCTGCTAAACCTTGGAGGCTGAACCTGTAAGAAATCTTTCACTGTTTGTACAGATTTTGCCTTCTCTTCCATTTTCTTCAGTACCTGCTGAGCAGGAGAACCAAATAAATTGACCTTATCCATAGGAGCATCTAATAGTTTTGCTTTAACATGATCCGGCAAGACCTGTTCTTTCAACCATGCATGCCTTCTGATAACTGTGCCAGTCATGGCTGATCTAAAGGAAGCCTCCAGTGCATCATAGCCACATTTTAAAGAATGGTTACTAACCTGCTGAATGTTATGCACCATTTCTAGAACATATTTCTTATCTAAAGAGTCATCAGAGAACAGTTTCTTAGTTAACTGATCAAGCATAAACTCCTGGTATTGGATCATATGAAACTGACAGTTCAATGCCCTAGCTGAGAGTAGCAGAGGTGTATACTTTTTTACCCCATCTCTCTAAGGACCTGGATTCCCTTTCAGAGGGGAGGGGATTTTTAACTGAGGTCGAAGCTACTGCCTTAGGCCCCTGGGAGATAGTCTCGGATCTGCAAAAGGAGCCTTGTATAAATGGTGATGTGTCCGGGACCCTGTAGAACCTATCGGGCTTAGCGGGGGCTGGAGGCAAAGTATCAGGAGCAGTGCAAGCATCATTAAATGCATCATCTACAACAGGAAGAACTGGAGGTATAGCTAAAGGCCTATGTTGTGGTAAATGCAAAAAGTCCTAAGCCTTTTCCTTGAATCTGAGAAATCTTGCCCCTGCCATTGAAATTGCTCCCTCATGGCATGTAAGGTTTCCCCAAAGGAAAATTCCTCTGGTGGAGAGGCAGAAGGAATCGATTCCTCAGCATCGGAGTCTTCATAAGGAGAAAAAGGAGCCTCTGGATGGTCTGTATTGTCTGAATCATCAGAAGAATCATCTGAGGATACTGGCTCAGGGGGCTCTGCTCTAGGTCTCTTTTCTGGAGGAGGTTGAGAGGCCCTGTCTGGATGAGGTTGGGATCCCCTTATTAAAGAGAAGAGATCCTCTGCCAGAGTAAGCATTTGGGAACTGGAGCTGGGCCTGTGAGAGGGGGGCTTAACAGGCACAGACTTAGAAGTTTTGGCTGCTTTAGCCCTGGCAAAGGCCTTTATGGACATGGCTGCAGGCGGCCTAGCAGCACCACGTGCAGGGGTTGAAACATCCAAGGGGATGGTGTCTGATAATTCTTGTGAAACCACAGTAGCAGGTTGAATTTCAGAGGCCGATTCAACCAGGTTAGAAGGGGCCTCGGTAGTAGTCATGGATTCGGCTGAAGTTAGAACCGCTTGCTCGGTTTCGGCTGAAACCGAGACACTCGCGGTTTGCTTAACTGCGGTTTCGGCCGAAACCGCGGACCGCGAGTGTCGGTCCTTTTCTTTGCGTTTCTTAACAACTTGTGAAGTCGGAGGATCCGACGGCATTATGTACGTGAAATCTGAGCCGAAAAACTGTTCAGCAAACTCCGACCGACGTCTAAGCGTCCGTCGGTTGAAAGAAGCACAGGCTAAACAAGCTGCTACGTCGTGGTCTGGGCCTAAACAAGGTAAGCAGTAAGAGTGGAAATCTTTATGAGGTATTTGTTTCCCACAAGTTAAACAGTTATTCACTTTTTCTGACATCGGCTGAGGCAAGAAAGAGTCCCCAACGGGGTACTTAGCTTTTAGAAGTCTTGAAGTAGTATTCGGTAGTAGTAATCTCTGGATCTGACCGACCGGCACTTGCGAACAGCTTCTGCTTGGCGCCACGGCAAGAAAGACTGAGGAAAATGGCGTCGGCTGATGCCTTTATACCCGAAGAGCTGCAGCTATGACGTCGGGTGAAGTGCGACACCAGCCGAGGCCAGACCCAGACTTTGGAATCCGGCCGACCGAAGGGCTGCCTGACGACAGGACAACCCATTTGTAAGGACTGCAGATGCATCCTTGAAGGACATCATATTGTTGGTACTTGAGCATATGAAATTGACAGTTTAAGGCCCTTACTGCCAAGGTAGCAGATGTACAAACCTTTTTTCCCCATCTATCCAGTGCTCTTGAATCTGTCAGAGGGGGTAGGATTTTTTGCTGTTGAGGCCTTAACTCCCTTTGGATAACGTGAAATAGTTTCAGGATCAGCAGCAGGGTTTCTAAATAGGAATTTATGAGAGTCAGGGACCCTGTAATTTCTGTCAGGCTTGCTGGGAGCCGGAGTTAAGGAGTCAGGGGTCAAGCTTGACTCTGAAAACACATCATCCACAATGTCTAAAACAGGGGGTATGGCTAAAGGCCTGTGCGGAGGGAGAAGAAGGAAATCCCTGAGCCTCTTTTTTATTCTGAGAAATCTTGACTCTCCCAGTGAAAATGCTCCCTCAAAGTATGCAAGGTTTCTCCAAATGAATAATCCTCAGGAGGAGATGCAGATGGTATAGACTCCTCTGCATCTGAATTCTCATAGGGAGGTATAGATAATTCCTGATCAGAAGAAATAGACACCTGATCTGAAGATTCATAATCAGTGTCTTGCCTAGGCCTCTTATCTGGAGGTGGATGGGTACCCCTGATCAAGGTAATAAGATCTTCAGCCATTTTGACCATCTGTTTTTTAGGCATAGAGGCCTGTGCACGTGGCTCATGCATCAGTTTTTTAGTTTTAGAAGTTGCTTTTGTCTTTGGTTTTGCAGCTGTCGTCGGTTTGATATACAAATGCCTAGGTCTGAATACACCCTCAGAAGCCGGTGTCTGCTCAGCGGCTCCGGACCCATCTGAGGGAGATGCATCCTTCAGTCCAATACCTTGAGTATCTTGCAGCATGCTGGACTAGACATGGGTGTCGGTAGAGGCCTGCGACTCGAAAGGATCAAGTATCAGGAGCTGCAAAAGTGTCTCACTAAGTACCGGCGAACCGGAGACTGGCTTAGGAGAAGCTTTGTCATCGTTCTGGATCTCGACTGCCTTTCTCTGTCCTTTTCTTTGCGATTTTTATGTACTCCGGTAGTCGGATTGCTAACTGCGACATTTCTGGGTAGTTAAATCTGTTTCCAAAATACTCTGAGGCAAAAATATACCGACGCTTAACAGTGCATTGGTTAAATCTAGCACAAAACTGACAGCCAGGCATGCTGTGATCAGGGCCTAGGCAAGGAGTACAGTATAAATGGAAATCCTTATGGGATATTTGCTTCCCACAAGTAATACAATTATTAACTTTTTCTGACATCGGTATGGAGCAAGAAAAAAGTTTCCCCAACGGGGTACTTAGCTTTAGTGAAGACTTCGGTTCTGAAACTCAAACTCGAATATTTCAGAAGTCGGCCGACCGACACTTGCGAAATGCTTCTGCTTCGGGCACCACGCGGCAAGAAGACTGAAAAAAAAATGGTGTTGGCTGCATGTCTTATACTCCTGACGTCATGGAAGAGGAGACAGCAACCGACGCAGGACCCAACACTTTGGAATTCAGGCCGACTGAGGGCAACCTGCCAGCAGATTACCCAAATGTAATGACTGCAACAGTGAAACATCTTATATGCATGTGATATCTAGCTACAGTGGCTGACTAGGTACAATACACTCAATGATCTACAAGGATGACTCTGAAATCCAAAAGGTCAAACCCTACCCCAACCACTCTACTCAGAGGCTGAAGTACAGAATGCAAAGGACCGAATCAATGTTAGAAGCGGCCAAACTGTTGGCACCACCAGGGAAAAGGGCATCTGGTCGGTCAAACCCAGTATCCCCAAAACCAAGAGGACCAGAGGTGGAACAAGACTTGGGGCCAAAAGAGCCACAGACCCAGGCCTCGGGGTCTCAGAGAGCCAACGACCCAGGCCATGGAGAGCCACAAACCCAGGCCTCGGGGCAAAGGAGAGCAGCAGACAAAGGCCTCGGGACAAAGGAGAGCTGCAGACAAAGGCCTCAAGGCCAAGGCAGGGAGGGATGAGCCTTAGGTTCATCTGGGCTTGAAAAAACAAACATATCAGCTACTCCAGATCCAATGACTTAAGGCTCTAAACCAAAGTAGTGGTCTTCAAAGAAGCCACAAAAGATGGCTTAGATAATTTTTTGGTGTTTGCTTACAGACTGGCAAAGCTCAGATCAGAGTGAGGGAGAGGGTCCTGAAGAAAATTTCTGGAGTAAACAAGCTAAAGGGGTAATGAAGCTTGTTCGAAGAGGCAGAAGGGTCCTTGCAGAGGAAGGGGCTGGGAATGCCAATAGTGGGAGAACTGAAAGACAGACTCTAGGCACATAATGACAGGTGACTGCAGCCAAAGTGGCACCAAAGGACCCAATGGAGCAGGAGACAGAGGACACCAAGGTCAATGAACTTTGTAACCCAACTGACCCTCAGTGGAAGAGGAACAGTGTTTGCACTCTTCCCTATCTTTACTTTAAGTGTCAGATTACTCCTGTTCTTTTTTTACTCCTGTTCTTTTGTTTTTTTCTCCCTTCTATCTGGCTTCTTACTAGGGGAGGGAGAAGAACTGGCTAAGGGCTGGAGAAGGTCTTGCATGACCAAATTATCTCTTCTTTCAGTCAGAGTTCTGGCACCAAATGAGACACGGGTCTGACACTCAACATCCAACTGCAAGCCCAAACTGCACATGCAGTTATTGTGGGCATCCTATAGGGACAAATCTGTGATCACAGGTGACGCACTTCTTGAATCCTGAGCTTTATCCATCCTACCTGCAAATAGCACACTGCACAACAGCAGCAATGATAACAAACACTTCAAGGAAAGCTAACTACAATGACTACCAAAGATTCTAATAAGTGCAGCCTCTTTGACAACTACTATTGAAAACCTACTACTACTAACACTACTACTATAACTAGAAAGAAGAGAAGAAAATAATTTTGTTTTACAGGACAGAGCCCAACTAATGTTACCTATCTACCAAAAAAAACCCAGTATATTCCTAACTAAAGCACTACAACTAGTTAAACCTATCACTACACCAAAAATACAAACTAAAAGTAAAGGAGGCACACAGAAATATAAAAAATTGAAAAAAGGATGCATTCTCGATGTAGCTCTCAGGCCACAATTTGAAGTTGATGGCAGAAACCAAGACCTGAAGAGAGGCAGTTAAAGCAAGTTGTTATAGGTACAGGAGACAGAGATCAAGGAATGAAGATTTTGAGTGAGCTGGTACCAGATCCAAAATCCCACATCAAATCAGATTCATCTTTTCTAATATACACCATGTCTTCAGATGAACACTGTCTAACCTTTTGTTTTTCTTTGTAGACATCCCCGGACCAAGAGAAAAAAACTGTCCCATCAAGAGGACTCTTCTGGCTACATCTGGCAGTATCACCTGGAGTGACTCTACTGCCTAAGAAAGACAGTTCTCTAATGCCCAGTTCAGACACTGGATCAGCCGAAGAGGAATTGGCTAGTCCCGTTTGTGGTGGCTGAATGGAGTACACCAGATAAAGCCAGAAAGGTAAGTGAGTAGTCTGAGGAACAACTGCTGGTCACTGCAGAGTTACCCATCATCAGCTGATGCATTGACTGAGCCTGTGATGTCAGCAAGGGCTCTTTGATTAGTTCTTTTTTTCTTTCTAAGAACAAAAAAAGTCAGACAAGCTGGAGCGTTGTAATTATCCATGCTGTGCCAGAGGAAGATGCTTTAAATACAGTAAGCTTCACTTGAAAAAGGAGGAGCTAAAGTAAGTTGTCAGTGTATACAAGCAGCACACTTGCACTTCCATACATAACACAGTCCCTTATACAAAGTGATGCACAGGCAACAGACTGAAATCTTGACAGAAACTCCTTCATATAAATATCAGTCGGACACAAAAAAAAAGGCAGATAATTTGTCGCAGAGAGAGAGAACATGCACTAACATACTCCGTAGAACTTCCTGCCCCAATAAAACACTTCTCCAACATTCAACTTTCACACAAAAGTAGATATTCTCACTACATTAACCCCTAAATTAGCCAAAGCTGTAAATAGCGGTTCCTGGCAGGAAAAATCAGATATTAGAAAATACAGTGTTTCTTAAAAGGACAATATCACTAAAAAGTCCAAATACAATAAATAGTCCTTTTTTAAGGGCACTAGTCTGTGTGGAGGGGTTCCACACTGGATTCATCTGCCAGAACAGAAACTGAAGACCAGGTGCTGCTTCTGTGAAGCCTCCAAGCTGCTTCTTCACTAGGCAGCATGACAGTACTGTAGATTTTTCACTGACTACTGATTTTCCCTCCACAAGGCTGTCCAATCAGCAGTCAGAATGAAGGTATCGGAAAGAGCCAGAGCTTCTGGAAGCTGGATGTTTTTTTGTATCTTGGCCAGGACACAACCCAAATAGCCTAAAAGTCACTGCAACAGTAAGAACGACGAGCAACTACGGTAGACTAATCTCACCCCTTCAAAAAAAAAATTGGAAATATCTTGTTTCTCCCAATAAAGTAGAACAAGCAGTAGAAAAAACAAAGGGACAAATATATGAAAAATAAACTGTGCAGATTTTTCTATGTTACATACGTCTTTCAAATCACATAGCAAATGTAGCTGCCTCTGGAAAACAAGACACCATAAAAATTATGAAGACTAATAATCTTGGCCTGAATGTTTTCTGTGTAATACAGACCGTTTAATTAAGGAAGGCTCCTTTTCATTGGAAGAAAAAAGTAGAGTTGTGTACACTTTCCATAAATGTAGATGTTCGAGTGTATTCACTGTTGCAGTCATTACATTTGGGTTATCTGCTTGCAGTAGCCCTCAGTCGGCCTGATTAACAAAGTCTTGGGTCCTGTGTTGGTTGTTGTCCCTTCTTCCATGACGTTAGGTTGTCAGGGGTATAAAACATGTAGCCGACACAATTATATCAGTTTTTCTTGCCCCAGATGTCAGGTGCCCCCCTAATGGGAAGCAATTAAATCTATAATATACCCCCAACAAAAAAGCAAATACACCAAAAAGCTTTCTGCGCACAGTAAATGAGAGTAGAGGTATAGCCAAAAGAAGAAAGGGGGCTGGAGGGTAACCAGGACTGCAACAGTGAATACACTCTAACATCTACATTTATGCTAAGTGTACACAACTGTACTATGCTCTTCATGTTTCACTGTTGCAGTCATCACATTTGGGTAGATTCCCAAAGCTAAGGTTGGGAGGGGAAATTTAAATAGAATTAGGACCAGCTATAAGGCCCTGCAAGACTACAGTAGAAAAACTAGCTCTGGATTTAGAGAAAATTGGCAAATGATAATGCTTGGTGAAAGTATGTACAGAACTCCAGGTAGCAGCTTCTAGGATTTCCCTTGTAGGGACGCCCCTGAGAAAGGCTATAGAGGTAGATGCATCCCTGGTTGAATGCGGTCTGATGCCCTGTGGGATAGGTTTTCCATGGTGCTTATAGCAGAAATGAATGCAGTGGCCTATCCATTTTGAAATGGTTTGCTTAGAAATAGCTTTCCCCTCTGTCCCTGCAGCAAATGCCACCAGCAGTTCGGATTTCCTTTGAGGTTTAGTCCTGTCCAAGTAGAGTCTAAGCTGTCTGTGCACATCTAAGGAGTGCAGTATCCGTTCCCCTTTGTTCTGTGGGTTAGGAAAGAAGGTAGGCAAATGAATGGACTGATTAAGAGCCACACTGGAGACCACCTTGGGCATGAAGGAGGGATTGGTTCTGAGGGACACCCTGTCTACGTGAAAGATGATGAAAAGCTCCACTGACATAAGAGCCTGTAACTCAGATACCCTTCTTGCAGAAGTGATTGCTAAAAGGAAAGCTGTTTTCCAGGAAATGAATTTTAAATCTGCAGTAGCAGCTGGCTCAAAAGGAGGAAGAGAGTTTCTCCAAGACAAAGTTAAGGTCCCAGGCTGGAATTGGAGCTCTCCTCTGTGGCCTGACATTTTTGGCCCCCCTGAGGAAATGCTTGGGCAGTGGGTGAGAGAAGAGGGGAGTGTCTGTGCTATAATGAGCTGAAATGGCTGAGGCATGAATTTTGACGGAGGAAAAGGACAAGCCCTTAATGAAGCATCTCAGTCAAATATTGTAGAATCTGAGGTAAATTGGGCACTGCTGCACTCAGTCCCTTGAGACTGGTTCCAGGTACAAAATCTTTTCCATTTTGCAGCATAAGATTTTCTAGTACTAGGCCTCCTAGCCTCTAAAATGATATCCATCATTGATTTACTGAGGGGTGGAAAAGAAGACATTAGGTAATTAGCCAGGCTGCTAGGTTCAGGGTTTGCAGCTGAGGGTGCAGAATCTGGTTCCCCTGCTGAGACAACAGGGAAGGTGTCTGAGGCAGGTGCCATGGGGCAAAGCGTGACACACTGCGCAGGAGGGGGTACCAGTGTTGGCGTGGCCAGTCTGGTGCAAATAAAATCATCCTTGGCTTGTCCTGTTTGATCTTTAGTAGTACCTTGGAGAGCAGAGGCAGAGGAGGAAAGGTATAAACTGATAGGTTTTTCCAGCTGAAGGATACAGCATCCACTTTCCAAGCTAGTTTGTGGGGAATCCTTGTGCAAAATTTGTCCAATTGATGGTTCTGGGGGGAGACAAACAGGTCTATATCTGGGCTCCCCCATTTGCTTGTCAACATGTTGAAAATCCTTGGTTCCAATTTCCACTTATGTGGATCCATGAGGTTTCTGCTTAGTCCATCTGCCAGTGTATTTAGTTTTCCTGGCAGGAATTGAGCTTGCAGATTCACATGATAGCTCAAGGCTGTGTTCCACAATGCCATGGCTAGTCTGCAGAGGGGGTAAGAGTGTGTACCCCCCTGCTTGTTTATGTACCACAAGACCATGGTGTTGTCCGTCTTTACCATTAGTTGTCCTGGAAGAATGTGGTCCTTGAAGGCTGTCAGAGCATTCTGTACAGCTAACATGTCCTTTTGATTTATGTATATGTGCATTTGACTTGGGCTCCATTAGCCCTGAATGCACTTCCCTGCCAGGTGAGCCCCCTATGCATAGTCTGATGCATCTGTTGTTAAGGTTTGGATGGCAGGGGATAGTGTGAATTGTAGTCCCTTGTTTTGGTGGCAGACCTCTGCCCACCAAAGGAACTCTAGGCGTAGACAAGGTATGATAGGAATCATAGCTTCTAGATCCTGTGAATGTTGACACCATAGACTTTTGAGACAGCATTGCAGTTTCCTCATATGCAGCCTTGCATATGGAATTAGAAGAATGCAGGAGGCCATGAACCCCAAGGCCTGCAGTATTTGCCTTGCAGACAACTAGGTTTTTGTGGCCACTTGTTTGACGTAGGTTGTCAAATGAGTCAGTTTATCTGGTGGGAGGAAAGCCATCTGGGAAGTTGCATTCAAGCTTGTTCACAGAAATATAACTTGCTGACAGGATACCAGGTGTGATTTCTTTTAATTTATGGCGTACCCCAGTCGGTCAGGGTACAAGTCAGTACCCTTTGAACAAAGGCCAGATGATTCAAAAGAATGTCCTGGCTTTCTGCCTGAATTAGACAATCGTCCAGGCATGGGTATATTTGAATATTTCTTTGCCTGCAGAATGCAATGACTGGAGCTAGGCACTTTGTGAATACCCTGGGCGCAGTAGATAAGCCAAAGGGCAGTGCAGAGAACTGACAGTGCATGTCGCCTGCTTTGAAGCATAGGTATCTTCTGCAAGACTCCCTGATATGGATGTGCAGGTATGCTTCGTTTAAGTCTAGTGTTGCCAACCATGCATCTTTGCCTAGCATAGGAAGCAGCTGGTGAAGAGTCAGCATCTTGAATTTTGGAATCACCAGAAAGGTATTTAGAGTAGAAAAGCCCAGGATAGGACACCGTGTATTGCCTTTTCTGGCTACCAGAAAAAGTCCTGAATAGAAACCTTGTCCCTTTTCCTCTTCTGGTACCAACTGAATAGCCCCCATGCTTAAGAGAGAGAGAGTACTTGATTTTGGGCCTCTGCCCACTGATTTCGGGGTAGATCTGGCCACCCACTTGGTGTTGGTAAGGTGTGGAAGTGAAATCCGCATCTTTGAGACACTATATTTAAAACCCATTTGTCCTGGGTAATGAGCTCCCAGTTTTTAGCCTGCAGACCCATCTTTCCACCTAAAGGAGCATTCAGTTGGGAAGTGCTTGCAAGTTTTAAAAGCAAGTCATTAACATAGTTTTCCATAGGGGGGAATCTTACTACTCCCTGATTTGGGTGCGGAAACCCCCCACTGCTTAGATTTGTGTGACCCCTGGGACTGAAACCTGGGGTTTCTGCTGTGTCTGGGTTTGGCTTGAGAAGACTTGGAAGGGGCTGGAAAGGAGCAATTCTTAGAGGGCCAATGCCTACTAAATCTAGGAGGCTGAACTTGTAAGAAATCTTTAACAGTTTGCATAGATTTAGCTTTATCTTCCATCTTTTTAAGAACTTCCTCAGCCTTGTTGCCAAACAGGTGGTCCTGATTTAAGGGAGCATCCAAAAATTTAGCTTTAACATGATCAGGCAAAGACTGCTCCTTAAGCCAAGCATGCCTTCTGAGCACAGACCCAGTAACAGCAGCCCTGCAAGAGGCCTCTAAGGAATCAAATCCACATTGCAAAGTATGTTTTCCAACCTGTTCGGCAGAATGCATTAAATCCTGTAATTCTTTATTTTCCGCACAGTCAGGAATCAATATCATTTTCTGTTTAAGCAATCCAATAACATGTTGCGGATACTTTAACATATGAAACTGGCAGTTTAAAGCCCTAATGGCCAAGGCTGTAGAAGTGTAAACCTTCTTACCCCATCTATCCGGCGCCCTGGAGTCTCTATCAGAAGGGGTAGGAATTTTAGCAGTAGAAGCCTTAATGCCCTTGGGTCCCTGTGAAATAGTCTCTGGATCCGCAATAGGATTTTTAAAAAGGAACTTGTGTGAATCAGGAACCCTGTAATATCGGTCAGGTTTGCTGGGAGCAGGAGGCAAAGAATCAGAGGCCAAACTAGAATCCGAAAAATCATCAATAATGTCTAGTACAGGAGGAATAGCTAAAGGCCTATGCTGAGGCAGGAATAAGAAATCCCTAAGCCTCTTTTTTAAATCGGAAAAATCCTGGCTTTCCCATTGGAAATGCTCCCCTAGAGTATGTAAGGTTTCACCAAAAGAAAAATCCTCTGGAGGGGAAGCAGAGGGAATACAGTCCTCTGCATCAGAATCCTCATAAGTAGATAAGGGCAAATCCAGATCATCAGAAAAATCAGAATCTTGTTCAGAAGATTCATAAACAACTTCAGTCCTAGGTCTCTTAGAAGGGGGAGGTTGGCTTCCCCTGATTAGAGTTATAAGATCTTCAGCCACTCATCATTTGTTTTTTAGGCATAGAGGCCTGAGCATGCGGCCTGGGCGTCGTGTTTTTTTAGGCATGGTTCGAGATTTAGGCCTAAATGAAGGAGGAGGAGTCAGTTTTATATGCACGTCCATAGGCCTGAATACAATCTCAGAAGCCGGTGCCTGCACAGTGGCTCTGAACCCATCCAAGGTAGAGACATCCGTGGGTTTCATAGTTGAAGCATCTCGCGGCATACCGGACTCCGAATGGGTCTCAATAGAGGCCTGTGAATCAGAAGTAGCGGGTATCAGTTTTGGACCTCGGCGGCTTGTCTCTGTCTTTATCTTTGCGTTTTTTCGAAATCCCGGTAGTCAGATGGCTAACCAATGACATTTCCGGATAATTAAACTGAGAACCAAAATATTTAGAGGCAAAAATATACCGACGACGGACAGTGCGCTGATTAACTAAAGCACAAAACCGACAGCAAGGTACGTCGTGGTCAGAGCCTAGGCAAGGAATACAGTAAGAATGAAAATCTTTATGAGGTATTTGCTTTCCACAAGTACTGCAATTATTAACTTTTACTGACATTGGTAAGGAGCAAGAAAAAGTTTCCCTAACGGGGTACTTAGCTTTAGTTGAAGACTTCGGTTCTGAAACTCGAAATCGAAAATTTCAGGAGTCGGCCGACCGGCACTTGTGAACTGCTTCTGCTTCGGGCACCGCACGGCAAGAAAGACTAATGTAATGGCGTCGGCTGCATGTCTTATACCCCTGACGACATGGAAGAAGGGACAGCAACCAAAGCAGGACCCAAGACTTTGTTAATCAGGCCGACTGAGGGCTACTGCAAGCAGATAACCCAAATGTAATGACTGCAACAGTGAAACACAAACATCCATATCAGAAGTCATGAGAATGATGACAGCAGACTTACATAGATCTTTACAAATATAAAAGAAGGTTAAGCCTAACACAGATGCTAACATTTTAAAGATTTTTTTTTTTTTTAAGTTTCACTTCCACTGGAAAAAAAATATATATCAGAATTCATGGAAATAACAGCAGCAGACTGGAATACATTTTTGCAAATATATGGAAAAGCCTAGTACAGATATTAATATTTTAAAGAATTGTTTAATATGTACCTAATACACAAAATTGCTGAAGCAATGAAAAAAGTTATGTACTCACCATAATGCTCCATCTGAGCAGTTGTTCATTTGTCTTCAACCTGTGTGGTTTTCAAATTCATCTCAGATCTGACTCAGCTACATATCCAGCGTCTGATCCAAGCTCAAAGCTCCTCCTCTTACCCATAATACTCCTGTTTCCTTTCTCCCTTCAGATCGAGTTTGCTGCCCAATCTAATACTCTCACCCAACCCAAGAGAACCTTGTGCCTACCAGAAACCATAAACAAGGATAAGGATGAGAGGCACCCTTACGGTGATCACCTCCTGTAGTAATAGGAGCAACAAACAGTTCACACAAGGCCGGGGGAAGGAGGGAGGGATGGCTGAAGACAAATGAACAACTACTCAGATGGAATGTTATGGTGAGCAATTAACTTCTTTATCTGAAGTAGTCTTCATTTGGTCTTCAACTTGTGGGACAGAGTCCCCAGTTACTAAACACCTGGGAGGCCCTCATGGAAGGATATTCCAGAGTACAGTGGAGTCAAAGGATGCCCTGTTCCGGGATACAATGTCCAGTTTATAAAGTGAGATGAAGGTATGAGATGAGGACCTAGTATCCACAGAACAAATACTGTCTAATGAAACTCTGGATCAAAAAGCCACTGAAGTGGCCATAGATTTGATGGAATGTGCTTTCACATGACTTGGTGGGGAAATCCCCGACAGAAAACGCACAAATGATACATTGGGAAATCCAATGGGTGATAGTAACTTTAGAGATTGGTTTCCCTAAAAAGGATTTGGAGTAAGAGATGAACAACTGGTCAGATTTACAAAAGATTTTTGTCCTGTGCAGGTAGAAACGTAACTATCTGTGCACATCCAAAAAATGCAATTTGTATTCTCTCTTATTGTGAAAATTTGGAAAGAAGACCGGGAGATTGATCACCTGATTAATGCTGGCCTCTGAAACTACTTTAGGTAGAAAAGATGGGTTGGTGCGCAAGGACACCCTGTCCTTATGAAAAATCACATAAGGGGCTTTGAACAAAGCTTGAAGTCCCGAAACTCTCCTGGCAGAAGTAATGGCAACCAAGAACAGAGTCTTCCAGGACAGAAACTGCAGATCAACCGAAGCTGCATGTTCAAAGGTGGGGGGCAAACCTAAGGCCTGAAGTAATAATGCAAGATCCAACGGTGGCGTGGGAGTCAAAGAAGAAAAGTACCTTTGAGAAAGGCCTTGCAAAGCTTTGAAGATGTCAATGAGGCTATATTATCTCCCACATGATAATTAGAAATTGCAGCAAGTTGAACTCTGACTGTGAAAAAATTGACTCCTTGTTGAAAAATTCCAGCACCATGGTAACACAGGGGCAATGAAAGGATCTAGTGCATGCTGCAAAGCCCAGATCGAAAAACATTTCCATTTGCTGGAGTATGCCTTTCTGGTGGAAGACTTGTGGGCCGCCACCAGGATTCTTTTGACAGTAGAGGATAAGCCGGGAGTCCTGACCATCATGGGAACGGCAGCAACGAAGCAGTAAGCTTTAGACTGTCCAGGTCTGGATGGGGAATCCCAGAGGGATGAGATGAGATACAGAACCGGATCCAATGTCCATAGTGGAGCCACCAGATGAGACCACAGAGAGGGCAACCATACTTGGTGAGGCCAGAATGGGGCAATGAGGATTACTAGGCTCCCGAGCCTGCGAGCTTTCTGAAGGAATTTTGGAATTAAGGGAAGAGGAGGATAAGCATACAGAAAATCCTGGGGCCAAGCATGAATCAAAGCGTCCCTGGGTGCTTCCTCTGGAGGGGGGTTCAGAGCAAAGAACCTGCTGCATTTCACATTGGAAGGAGAAGTGAAGAGATCACAGCAAGGCTGACCCCATTTGTGAAAGATCCTTTCTGCTACTGAAGGATTCAGATACCACTCGTAAGGCATCAAAACAGATCTGTTGAGCCTGTCCACTAGAATGTTGGTCCTCCCCAGGATGTGCATAGCCACCAGAAAATGGCCGGTGGAAATCACCCACTCCCATACTCTCACAGCCTCGCGACATAGGGGATAAGATCTGGTTCCCCCCTGCTTGCTGATGTACCAGACCATTGACATATTGACCGTCTAGATAGCAATTGTTCCTGAGGGAAGATGGGCATGGAGAGCCTGTAATGCTAGAAGCACCGCCCTCATCTCCAGGACATTGATATGCAATCTGGTCTTGTAGGGGGACCACGTACCTTGAACTGTTCTTCCCAAGCAGTGCCCCCCAACCCTAGTTGGGAGGCATCCTAGTCACCGTGGCCATGGGGAAAGGTGGAAGAAAGGGATGACTCCGAACAAGGTCTGAGGAATGAATCCACCACAGAAGGGAGTCAATGCACACGAGAGAATCAGACAGGGTGAGTCAACGGAAAATCTAACCAGGACCATTGTATGCAAGGGTCCACTGAAGAATCCACACGTGAAAGTGTGCTAAGTGTAAGACACTGATTGTGGCCGCCATGGACCCCAGCGCCCCTAATACTATCTCCGCTATCTGGAACTGAGTTTGAAGAATGCAAAGAACATGTAGCTTCAGACTGCGTTATCCTGTCTGGAGTAAGAAAATGTTTGGTTTGAATTGTGTCTAAATGCACCCCAATGAAGTCTAATGTTTAGACTGGGGCCAGAGATGATCTGTTGGGATTGATGGCAATGCCTAACCTCTGGGCTATGAGAAGAAAAGAATCCCTCACTTGACAAAGTTGATGCCTGGTAGGGGCAGCGAGGAGTCAATTGTCCAGGTAGGGGAATACCTGTATACCCTGGAGTCTCAGGAGAGTCGCTACTACTGACATCACTTTGGTAGACACTTCGGGGCCTATGGTGAGACCAAGGGGAAGCACTCTGAACTGGTAATGATCGGCTCCTAGCTGGAAGCGGAGAAACCTCCGAGAGCACCTGTTCATTTTGATGTGATAGTATGCATCCTGGAGGTCAGTCGAGCACATCCAATCGTTCTCCTGCAAGAATGGCAGGATAGACTGAAGGTTGACCATCTGGAACTTCATCCTGACCACTGACAGGTTCAAGGAGGAGAGATCCAAAATAGGTCTTAGGTCCCCCGTTTTCTTTGGCACCAATAAGAACCAGGAATAAATGCCCGATCCAGAGTGGTCTGAGGGGATGGGTTGGATGACTCATTTTGCTTGCAGCTTTGTGATTTCCAGTGCTGCGTCCTCTCTGTGTGTCGGTGGGACATTCAGAAGGTGTTTGGGGGGTGAAGGTGGCTCTAGAAAGGGGAATGAATAGCCTTTGGATATAATTTGCAACACCCAACGATATTATGTGATGGATTCCTACTCCGTTAGGTGTAGTGAAAGACGGCCCCCGACTGCCTCCAGAGATGAGCAGCCGGGCAGCCCATCAGGGTTGCTGGGCGGGCCTGTCAGAGAAAGGTTCTCGAGACCTACAATTTCTCGGACTCCCTCTGCCTCTCGGGCGGTGTCTATCAAATCCCCCCTCTGCCCCTGGGGGAAGGCGAGTCCTGAATGTCCCGGGGAAAACTCTGAGATTTCCGGAACCGCATATTCTTGGTCCCTCGCTGATTCCTAGAGAAGGATTGTTGAGGGGCCGAAAAGCGGATCCCAAAGGCAGAGTCTTTCCATCCTTCTAACTCTGAATTAATGTGTCATGTACTGACTTCCCAAAAAGGGAGGAACTATCGTATGGGGCACTGGTTAATGATGCCTTAAAGGGTTCCAAAAACTGACAGAGCTAGAGCCAGGCATGTTTCCTGATGGCAATGCCTGTACAGGCAGCTCTAGCGGCTTCCTCAGTTGCATGGCATAGGAGATGCATAGAGGTATTCGCAACTGAATTTAGGGTGGTCATATGAGCGGAAAACACCTTGTCCTCCACCGACATGGACCCTGGGGGTTGACTCAGCGATCTTTTTCACCAGGTCATGCTGCAGCCGAATTACATGCACCATGCAATTCAACTCCTGTATAGAGAAGGTCGCTGAAGCATATACCCACTTCTCGAAATGGTCTATAGTCCTTGACTCTTGGTCAGGAGGGTGGACCGTAGAAGCTCTCCTGAGCAAGCTCCTTCCTAGTGGCAGCCACCACCACCATGGCATCAACCATGGATCCCTTATGCCAGTAAGATACATCTGAAGGGGGGCTCAAAACCTTGTCCAGGAGTTTGGGAATGGGCTCTACCATGTCCAGTTCCTTCCATGCCAGAGATGTAATCAGATCCACTAAGGGGTCTGTGGGAGGAGACACCCAGGAAGTAGACTGTCCTGCACCAAATGCCTCAAGGAACACCGATTTGTCTGAGGTAGGTTTTTGGGCAGATCAACCCCCTCACTGGCAAAGGAGTTCCATGATGTCTCCGAAGAAGACATCCACGGAGGGTGACCGGGGGGAACCTTCTCCTTCCTCCAAATCGGTGTCTTTGGTGAGAGACTCTAGTGTGGAGTCTAAGTGCCTCCTTTTGCACGTATGTTTGCGAGGGACCTCCTCAGTGGGGATCTCTGAGGAGGACTCGCCAATGACTTGCTGTTCCCAACAGGGGGCGTCCTGAGGCAAAGAGGCGGCAAGCTGTCGCTGAGATGACAGAATGGACAGATCCACACCAGAAACAGAGGGAGCTGGGACGGAATCCGAAGATGAGATAGTCAAGGGTCTCAGACATCGAGAGAACCATCTCCACCACATCAAAAGCCGAAGCGTAACGGACATTCTCAGAAAGGACAACAGGAGCAGTAGTCACCCTCTGACTGGACGGGGAGTCAGAGCCGAACATCCAAGTGCTGAGATCCGCTCAGACACAAAAGGAGCTGACACCAACCCCTCGGATCTGACGCAGAGGCTATGGCTCTGAGAGCCTGTCGGATCCGACCTGCTCATGGTCGGCGTTGAGGTACAAGGTACCATTGGCACTGGCCCCTCAACGCCGAATATCCTCGAAAACAAGGGCTCCAAAACCGGAGGTCGGATTGAAGAAGGAGTAATAGGGGTGAAAAAGGGCTGCATTCTCCTTCTTCCAAAGGGAGAGGGGCCAGGCAAGACTCCCATCTGTATCTGGGTGTGGATGAACTTTTGCATTATCCTATCCATCTCCACTTCGTTAAGGTTACGGGAGGAAGAGGCAAATGACACTGGCCTGGAGGGGTGGTGAGGAGAAGCCTGAGCCGGTGACCGGGTCCGGAGCTCCTTTGACTCCAGATAGAACTGAGGGGAACGGACACAGAGAGACTCCGGCCTCAAAGCAAACCTAACTTTAGGTGGTGGGCCGGCCAAAGCCATGCAATCTGGGGAGCATGTCTTTGGCCTATCCCTCTTGGAAGATTTGTCTTCATACCTGGTCCTCTTAGTGAGAGTTTGAGTCCCAAAGGTCAGGGAGGAGGCAAGGGCAGAAGCCAGGATGGCAGGGTCTTGAGTCCAAGAGGATGAAGAGGGAAGAAGGGCCTTAAGTTTATTCCTCCTGTCTATGAGTGCCCAGGATTTAAACCCAGCACAGATGGAACAGGAGGTTTGAAGATGGGCTGCCCCAAAACAAACTACACACACTGAGTGTGGCCATCGGCTGGGGAGAGCTTATGGCCACACACACTACATTTTCTGAAGCTGGGTTTGGGAGCTTTGGAAACTGTCGCAACCTAAGGCCCAGGGCACTCTCAGTCACACAGTCCACACACATAAGAAGAAAGATATACAGATTTATTTATTTATAATTGCAAACTGACAAAGCGCAAAGCGCAGCAGGAGAGAGAAGAAAAGAGAAAAATTTTCACCAAAACAAGCACTTACAACAACTTTTACAGCAGAGAGCACTGATCATGATGCGGACATAGTGTGGCAAACAAGATCTGGGGGAGGAAGAGACTGGAGTGTTATGGGTAAGGGTTGGAGCTTTGAGCTTGGATCAGATGCTGGATATCCGGCCGAGTCGGATCTGGGAACCCACAGGTTGAAGACCAAATGAAGAAAACTTCTTCAGATCTAAAGGTTCATTTACATGTCTTAATTCATCATAAACATAACATGATGTAAAACACTGATAGATTACCACTAATGTATTTTCTTGGCAAAGGTGTCGCAAAGTATAGAGTCATCAGCAATTTAAAATTGTCCAACATACTTTTTAAATCTTTACTGCTTCAATGTCAAGTTAATCTAGGTCAGGAGTGTAGGAAGAACTTCTCGTACTTCTCCAATACACTATAAGATCTTTCAATACACCTGAACCATCTATGAAGACTATCAGAGGCTAGTCAATCATTCAATTAAATGCTCTCAACTAGATCAACCAGTTTCACTTCGAAAAACTGATAAGATCATTCCATTAGTAGAGGTAATTTTCACTATATCTCATTCAAAATGTTCGGGCAATCAAATAAGCAGACAGAAACGGCTATTTCTAGGAGAAGGGGATTCGCATCACTTCTTCTTTCGGCTTTTTCCAGTTAGGGGTCGCCACAGAGGAACATCTGTCCGCTCATGACTGGCAGTGGAGTTTTTTACGGTGTCGAGTTGCCAGCCTGGTGCCCAACCTTCCACAGAAGGCACACACATGCACCCACTCACACCTAGGGCCAATTTAGAGTATCCAATCCACCTACTGCATGTCTTTGGGATGTAGGAGGAAACCGGAGCACCCGGAGGAATCCCATGCGACCACAGGGAGGACATGCAGTCCGCATAGAAAGCACCCCAGCCGAGAATCGAACTGGAGAACCTCTTGCTGTGAGGCGGCAATGCTAACCGCTGCACCACCGCAGCCATCCAAGGGATTTGCACCACTATTCTCATCAAACTGAGTATCAAACCTCTCAACTACCATACTATTTGGGGAAAATGTAATGTTTAGAATTTTATACATCAGCATGCCCTAGAAAAGTGAAGCAGGGAACTGAGGAAAGAAATGCAAGGCTTAATTCCCAGCAACAATTTAGTATACACTCTATAATCAAATTCCAGTGAGGGAAAAAGTACAATCATGTTAACTTACCAAAATTGAAGATGTTTAAGTATACTCATTACTGCTTCATGACCTTTGAGACTCCTTACTGCAGGGAACCCAATGGCCAGTCCGACTTCCACACTTCTACCATACTTCTGGCTTCAGCCAACTCCTTTTCACTAGGATGTCACAAGAAGCACACTTGCACTTTCATACATATACACAGTCCCTTATATACAATGTAATGCATAAGCAACACACTGAAATCCTGTCAGAATCCCCATCAAATAGATATTAGTCTGACGCATAAAAATTACAGATAAGTTGTCACACAGAGAACAAGCAGTAATACACTCTGTAAAAGCTTCAGGACATTGGTGGCACAAGAGAAGCATCAGCTTACACTACCTTCAGAGCTTTCTTGACGTGTGAACCATGAAGCTTGTGCCAATACTTCAGAGCACAAATGGACTGAGCAGGAGGGCCTTGGAGATGGGAGTCATCTGCAGAAAGCAGTGACTCAACCACAAGCACTAATCCACTTCTCCAGGTCCTAGGTGAAACCAGAGGAAGACTGCTGCTTGGCATGGGGTAGAGGGAAGGTGTGATGTAACATGACAAGGGTAAAGCCCCACCCCAAGATGCTCAAACAGGTATGGCAAGACGGAATGATGGGAGAAATAAGGAGAGTAGCAGTGAATATACTCCAATATCCACAATTACGTCATGACATCTGGGAAGACTTCCACAGTGGACAAGGTTGCGAGTATAGCAGTGCTTGAAAGATGAAAGTAGCAAACACTGTCACAGCCGAAAATGCATTACTCAACAATGTTTAGAAAAAGTATAAACAGATCAGGTAGTTGTATCCAAAACTGTCTGGTGCCTGCAACCCTTAGGAAGGCTGTGGTGGCTGCAGTGTACACAAAGGAATGGGTCTTGACAATGACAAGCAAGTTTTGCCATAAAAGGAGAAAGAATAACAAATACAGTGGCTAGTCATTTAGATAAGGTCTGCCTGATCACTGGCTTCTCCTCCCTGACCTTTGCAAATGAGACAAACAGCTGGTCCTACCCAAGGTCATTCTTAGAATGTACCTAGGCAACTGAAATTGTAGCATCTTTTTCACTTGTTCTGGGGATTTGGAAAGAAGATCATGATGTGAATGGCTTGGTTTAAGGAGAGTGCTGTTACCACTTTAGGCACAGAAGCTTTTTTTTTTCATAGCGTTAAGACTGTCTGGGCTAAAATAAATAAAAAAATAAAGGCTCTTTAAAAATGCAAGAGAGCCTGCAGCTCTAAAATTTTTCCAGCAGAGGTAACAGCCACCAAAAAGGCAGTCTTCATTAAAAGGAATCTGAGAGGAATGGAAAGAGCTGATTCAAAGACTGCCAATGTGTGGTTTTCCGAGACGTAGTTGAGGTCCCATGGAGATATAAGGCCTCTTCTTGTGGTTTACACTGCAACATTTCCTCCGAGAGCTGCACAGGTGGAAGATGTGAGTAGATTGGCAGGAATCAAAAGCCAGGCAAACTGGAATGGATGACATTATGTACATTCACACAGTTAACAAGACAATCCCATTCTGTAGACGTCTGATAAGTGGGAGAGGTCCACAGGTAATGGTGTCAGAATTGGGCCCCAGTCTCTACTAAAGCAACAGAGGAAGACTATCTTTCATTTTGCTAGGTAGGCATTCCTTGGATTAGATTTCTTAGCATCCACCATAATACTTAGAACATCTTCTGAGAAGATGCATCTAAATGGAATCGGTGCTAAATAAGCCACACAAATAGCTTTAATATCCTCAGGTTTGGGTGCAGTACAGACCATTGTTTTGGGTTAAGATGAGTCAATGACGAATCAGCAGTCTGAGGCTTTGTCCTTGCCACGTTTAGCAAAATGAAGAAACAATGCTGCACTGATCAAAAGAGAGAGAACATTTTCGGATTTCCTCCTTTACTTTCTGTAACATACTGTAGGATCAAGAATATCATAGGAAAAGTACATAAAAACAGACCTGCCTTAGGAATGGATAAGGCATCCAATGCCCATCCCCCTAGGACTGTTATTTGGTACAAGCTTTCCTCAGATGTCTACTGTCTAGAGAAGAAAAAAGGTCAACTTCTGGCATACCCCACCCTATGTGCCAAGTTTAGCAATGCATCTTTGTTTAACATGTATTTGTGTGGATCTGTTTGTGCTCTGCTTGGCCTGTCTGCCAAGACATTCTTTTCAGATGGGATGTAATTGGCCCTCAGGATATAGACCGACTCCTGGGTAATCTCCCCAGACTGTACTGCTAACTTGCACAATAGGCAGGAATGGGTATTCTCCTTGTTTGCTAATTTACCTCACAATTGTGATATTGTCTATGATGACATTCAGGATCCTCTTAATTGAGAGACTTGAGAATTCTCAGGGTCAGTATTACTGCAATGATCACTGATCTGAAGTTCTTGTCCCATGAATCGTGAATTAATCATGTTCTCGGAGTACTCCCCACGCTATGTCAGAGGAGTCTGTGGTGATATTTTGAGTCTCCTGGGGCACTCTGAAAGGTACAATCCCTGATTTTAGGTGTACCTGGTGTATCCACCATTATAGTTATTTCCTTATGCAAGCTAACAGAGAAACTGGATACTCTACAGACTGCATGTATGGATACCATCTGTTCTTGAGATAGCACTGTAGCTTTATCATATGCTATCTTGCTAGAGTGATCATCAGTACAAAGAAAGCCATGCACCCCAGGACTATCAAGAATTGTCTTTCTGTGATGGTGCACTGTTCTGAAACAGACTGGATGTAACTGGGCAATGAATGTACTGTGTCCTGGGGAATAAAGGCTCTCTGCTGGTAAACCTGCGTTTTAATGCTCCCAGGAACCAAACTTGGCAGATTTAGAAATAGGTATAGGTCTCTGAAACATGCTAGGGTCATCAACCACAGTGTTCTGACTTTCCTGTAGACAGACTGTATCTGCCAGTCATCCAAGTAAGGGTATATATGAATGCCCTTAGTCCTGTAGTGAGTAACCACTGGAGAGAGACAAGTTGAAAACACCCAAAGTAACAGCAAACAAGCCAAAATGCAAGGTCAATCTGTAATGTGCTCCCCTTGCTATGACTCTGTGCACCTTTGCCATGGGAATGTGAAGGTAGACATCCTTTAGATACAAGGTGACAAGGAAGATCTGTGGGAAAACAGGAGGCAGAAAACCCTGCAGAGTAAACATTCTGTATTGTGATAATTTTAAGCGTTCGCTCTAGAACTGACCTCCAACTGCCCTCTTCTTCTTGGCAAAAGAAACAGTCTGGAGTAAAATCCTGTCATCACTTTCCCTTTTGGTACCCTTTCTACAGCCCCTTAAGCTAAAGTCCTTTAAAAAACTGGGACCAAAAGACACTGTTCTTCAGGAATAGGGGGAATTCTTGAGAATTTGGGTCTGCTTAGGAAATGAAGTTTGTATTCCTGTTACAGGATGGTGAGGACCCACTGGTCCTGGCTGATGGCCTTGCATTTCTTCACAGTGAGACCCAAGAAACCACATTTTATAGGTAGGGTAGATGTGTGAGGAGGAGAGATGGGGCTGTGAGGGGGTACTAGAGGAGGAGAGATATGAGCCTGATTTGAGTTACAGCTGTTTCGTAGGGATGACATGGCCCTTAGGGTCAATAGATTTATTCTTTTGTTCTGCTTAACACTTTTTTTTTCAGCACACATTCATTTGTGGGATTTCCTATGGTCTTACTTGAGATGCAAAATAACAGCTTTGAAAGACCAATTCCTGCTATACTATGGAGGCTGGAAATGAAAGAGCTGTTTACAGACTCCATGACTTTCTCTCTCTTTTCTACACAATAAAAAGTACAGTTTTGTACCTACCATAAATGTAGATGTTCGAGGATCCACATTGCTGCAGTCCTAACTATTGGGTAGTCCGCTGTCCAGTCGGCCCGAATACCAAAGTATATGGCTGACGTCGGTCAGGGCGCATTAGACTGACGTCAGTACGTCAGGGTACTAATGCGCATGACCGACGTCATATCCTCAGTCTTTTCTTGCCCCAGATGTCAGAAGACCCTGAAAAGATAAGGCCAAAAACCAAAAACTCCCAAAATACCTGCACCAAAAATATACACACAATATATACAAAATCAGGAGCATATAACCTCACCTACACAACCACCCCTAAACACAGAGGGAAGGAGGGAGGGTAAATTGGACTGCAGCAATGTGGATCCTCGAACATCTACATTTATGGTAGGTACAAAACTGTACTATGTTCTTCATTCCACATTGCTGCAGTCCTAACTATTGGGTAGAATCCCAAAGCAGAGGTAAGGGAGGCTGGCAAATCATAAGGAAGCAGGAACTGACAACATGCCTTGCAAAATAGCTGTGGCAAAACCAGCCCTAGACTTAGAGTAGAGAGGAAGGTGATAATGCTTAGAGAAAGTATGCACTGAACTCCAAGTAGCTGCCTCCAAAATATCCTTAGTTGCCACCCCCTTAGAAATGCTGTGGAAGTGGCAGTAGCCCTAGTGGAATGAGGCCTAATCCCAGCTGGAATCTCCTTGCCATGATGGGAATAACAAAAGTAATGCAACACCCAATCCACCTAGAAATAGTTTGTTTTGACACAGGCTTGCCCTTTGAACTCAAAGCAAAAGAAACAAACAACTGCTGAGACTGCCTAAAATCCTTAGTCCTGCTCAAATAATAACGCAATAGCCTGTGTACATCTAAAGTGTGCAAAATCTTTTCCCCTTTATTTTGGGGATCTGCATAAAAGGTAGGCAAATGAATAGTTTGGTTTAAAGCCACACTAGAAACCACCTTAGGCATAAAGGAAGGATTAGTGCGTAAAGATACCCTATCCTTATGAAAAATCAAAAAGGCTCCACTGCCATAAGGGCCTGCAACTCAGAAACCCTTCTTGCAGAAGTAATGGCCAACAAAAAAGCAGTCTTCCATGACAAGTATTTCAATTCAGCAGTAGCCGCAGGCTCAAAAGGTTGTAGAGTAAGTTTCTCCAACACAAAATTGAGATCCCAAGCAGGAGTAGGAGCTCACGTGGGGTCTTATATTCTTTGCCCCTCTAAGAAATTGCTTGAACAAAGGATGCGAAAACAATGGTGGGTCACCATCATAGTGAGCTGAAATTGCTGCAGCATGAATCTTAATGGAAGAGAAAGACAAACCTTTGTCCAGTAACTCAGTAAGATATTGAAGAGCCACACTCAAATTTGGCTCAGTAATCTCCAAATCGTTTGCTGCACTCCAAAACAAAAATCTCTTCCATTTTTCTGCGTACACTTTCCTTGTACTAGGTCTTCTGGCTTCCATAATCACATTTAAAACTTGTTGAGGAAGCTGAGACCTGCTGTCTTTCAAAACAGAATATGCCAGGCTGTTAGATGTAGAGAGTGAAGCTTGACATTGAGCAGATGACCGTCCCTCTGAGACAACAGGTGTGGAATCAAGGGTAAAGGCCAAGGAGGCTTCCTTACCAGACTCCTCAGTAATGGGTACCAGTGCTGCCGAGGCCAATCTGGAGCTATTAAAATCATCCTTGGCTTGTCTTGTCTGACCTTTAGAAGCACCTTTGGAAGAAGAGGCAGAGGTGGAAAGGCATACACATGAAGATTTTTCCAACTGAAAGAAAGAGCATCCACTTTCCAAGCTGTGTGATGAAATCCTTTCGTGCAAAACTTTGGCAGCTGGTGGTTTAGTGGAGAAGCGAACAGATCTATGTCTGGAGTTCCCCATGACACTGTCAATTCTTGAAATACATGAAGATCCAGTTTCCACTCGTGGGGATCCATGATTTGTCTGCTTAATACATCTGCTAAGGAGTTCTGTGCTCCCGGCAGAAACCTTGCCTGAAGAGTTAGTTGCAGACTGAGCGCAGTCTCCCATAAAATCATTGCTTGTCTGCACAATGGGTAAGAATGTGTTCCGCCTTGTTTGTTGATGTACCACATGACAGTTGTGTTGTCTGTTAGAATCAACACCTGCCCTGGAAGAAGTAACTCCTTGAAAGCAATTAATGCAAACTGAACTGCTAACATCTCTTTCATGTTGATATGTAGATGCTGTAGTCTGGCAGGCCACTTGTCTTGTATCCACTTTCCATTTAGATGAGCTCCCCAAGCAATACCTGAGGCATCTGTCGTTAGAATCTGACTTGCCTCTGGCCGGGTCACAGAGAGTCCCTTGTTTAGGTGACATTCCTGAGCCCACCACAAAAATTCCTTTTGAATGCAAGGTATTATTTGAATGACAGTGTCCAAATCCTGGCAGTGCTGTGTCCACAGATTTTGAGATACCATTGTAGCTTCCTCATATGCAGTTTGGCATTGGGAAGCACCAGAATACAAGATGCCATGAACCCTAAGGCTTGAAGGACTGTCCTTGCAGTCAGCCCGGACTGAAGAGATAGATGATGGAAGTAACTGGAAAGATTCTTTTGTTTGTCCGGGGTTAAAAAGGCCATCTGGGCTGCTGTATTCAGTCTCACACCCAGAAAGCAAATGTCTTGAGAGGGTACTAGACTGGACTTTATTTCGTTCACAGAATACCCTAGGCATCTTAGCACTGCTATGACATATTCCAGATGCTGTAGAAGATCTTCTTTTTCTTGAGCCAGAATCAGGCAGTCGTCCAAGTAAGGATAGATTTGGATTCCTTTTAGCCTGAAGTAAGCTATCACTGGAGCCAGAACCTTTGTGAATACTCTGGGTGCAGTAGATAAGCCAAAGGGCAATGCAGAGAACTGATAATGAGAATTCCCAGCTCGAAAACGCAGATACTTCCTGCAACTTAGTCTTATTGGCACATGAAGGTAAGCTTCCTTGAGATCTAAAGTTACCATCCAGTGATCTTTGCCCAGCAGAGGTAAAAGCTGTTGTAACGTCAACATTTTGAACTTGGGAATGTCCAGATAAGTGTTGAGGATAGATAAATCCAGAATTGGTCTCCACGTGTTCCCCTTCTTTGGTACTAGGAACAGGCGAGAATAAAATCCTAGGCCCCCTTCCGGCACAGGAACTGACTGAATGGACCCTATTTGGAGCAACAGAGAAATTTGCTTGTGAGCCTCTGTTCTTTGAAGAGGAGGAATGTCTGGCATGCCTTTGAAAGGAGGCAAGGTATGGAAATAAAACCTGTAACCGTGGTGAACAATATCCAGAACCCATCTGTCTTGGGTAATTAAATCCCAATTTTCTTTGAAAAGAGACAGCCTTCCTCCCAAAGGTGCTGCCAGGCGAGAACGTACTGGCAGCGGAAAAGGCAGGTCATTGGGTCTGCTTACGAAAGGACTGACCCCTGCCCTCACCAGAAGTCTGAGCAGGGGAACTCCCTGTCCTAGGCCTAAAAGAACCCTGAGCTCTGCCCCTACCATGTCTAGACCTACCCCTAGACTGGGAATCATAAGCAGGATAAGTCCATCCCTTAGTAGGCCAATTTCTACTAAACTTGGAGGCTGCACCTGCAAAAATCTTTAACAGTTTGCATAGACTTAGCCTTGTCCTCCATTTTCTTCAAAACTGCTTCCACAGGCGAACCAAACAACACATCAGACTGTAAAGGAGCATCCAAAATCCTTGTCTTAACATGCTCAGCTAAATTCTGATCTCTCAGCCAGGCGTGCCTACGAAGAACAGAACCAGTGGCAGCCACCCTGGAGGAGGCCTGCACAGCATCAAAACCACACTGCAAGGAATGTTTACCCACCTGTTCAGACACATGAACTAAATCCTGCAACTCTTTACACTCAATACCTTCAGCCAGAGCATCCACCTTAGATTTCAGCTGTGAAAGAAGATAATTCTGATATTTTAACATGTGAAACTGACAATTCAACGCCCTCATGGCTAAAGTGGAAGAAGTATACACTTTCTTTCCCCATCTATCCAAAGCCCTTGCCTCTTTATCAGGAGGGACAGGATTTTTAACAACTGAGGCCTTCACACCTTTAGGCCCCTGAGAGACAGTTTCTGGGTCTGCCCTAGGACTCTTAAAAGATACTTATGAGCTTCAGGCACCCTATAATACCTATCCGGTTTAACTGGGGCAGGAGGCAAAGAATCAGGATTCAGGGAAGCCTCTGCAAACACATCTTCCACCACATTCAAAACAGGAGGTATAGCTAAAGGCCTATGCTGGGGTAAAACAAGAATTCCCTAAGCCTTTTCCTGGAATCAGAGAAATCTTGACCTTCCCATTTAAAATGCTCCCTCATGGAATGCAGAGTCTCTGAAAAAGAAAAATCCTCAGGAGGAGAAGCAGAAGGAGTAGAATCATCCACATCAGAATCAGAATAAGGAGGGTACTCCTGCAAGTCTTCAGCCGAAGACTCGAAGCCTCGAGCATTGCTCAAAACTCTCAAACTCAGGTTCCACCCTAGGCCTCTTATCAGGAGGGGCATAGAACCCTAATCATAGTAATCAAATCCTCTGCCATTTTAAGCATATGTTTCTTAGGCAAAGATCCTGAAGCACTAGGAGAAACCCCCACAGAAGCTAAACTTGGCCTGCCCCTCAAAGAAGCCTTGGAAACTGAAGGGGAGGCTCTAACCACCTTAGGAAGAGAGGGAAGAACAGCCACCTGAGAAGCCCCCTCAGCCTGGCCTACTTCCTGAGAGGATACATCCTGTAACAGTAAAGTCTCTCCCTGAGACTCCAAAGAGACACCTGGCAAAACCTCCGGCTCCACTGAGCCTTCCAAAGAACCGACGACTGGGACTGTCGGTTCCTCCACCCTAGGCTTTGCTGCTTTATCTTTGCGTTTTTAGCGAAGCGGCCGGAGCATCCGGCGGCATTTTATAATTACAACGCTTCCCAAACACTAACCTGGCACAGTCTAACCTTCTTTTAATAGTGCGTTTGTTAAATCTAGCACAAGAGCGGCATCCAACAACGCCGTGCTCAGGCCCTAAACAAGGTATACACAAAGTATGGTAATCCCTATGAGGTATCTGTTTCCCACAAGAAATACAGTTATTCACTTTTTCTGACATCCGGTTAAATACTGAGGCAAGAAAAACAAAATATTCTAACGGGTACTTAGCCAACTTTGATTCGGTCTGAAACTCTGACTTCAGAAACTTTCAGAACGCCAACCTGCACTCGCAAAATTGCTTCTGCATCGGACCATGCGGCAAAAAAGACTGAGGATATGACGTCGGTCATGCGCATTAGTACCCTGACGTACTGACGTCAGTCTAATGCGCCCTGACCGACGTCAGCCATATACTTTGGTATTCGGGCCGACTGGACAGCGGACTACCCAATAGTTAGGACTGCAGCAATGTGGAATGAAGAACATCTCCTTTTCAGTTGAGAGTATGAAGAGGAGATCCCTGTCTAGTGGTGCATTTGGAAGCTCTGCCTTCACATGATCCGTCAGGGGCAAAGTCCTCAGCCTGGCATGTCTCCTAATTATTCCCCCCAGTAAAGTACAGTTTTGTACCTACCATAAATGTAGATGTTCGAGTGCTAATACAGCTGCAGTAATCACAGATGGGTTTTCAGCCATCAGGCAGTCCCTCGGTCGGCCGAATTCCAAAGTCTTGGTCCGGCGTCGGTTGTCGTCGCTTACTCTTCTGACGTCAGGAAGGCCAGAGTATATAAGACACAGCCGACGCCATGTTCTTCAGTCTTTCTTGCCCCAGATGTCAGGTGCCCCCAAAAGGAAGGCAATACATAAATAATGCTTATCTACATATACAAGCAATGCAATATAAACCAAAATCAGTGGAAGCAAGCAAATAAAACATAGCAGGATAACCCAGTCAGGTAGTATGAAGAGGTTGTTAGGCCCCATGCCTTTACCAAGTGGGGAAGGAGGGAGGGAAACCTGTACTGCAGCTGTATTAGCACTCTAACATCTACATTTATGGTAGGTACAAAACTGTACTATGTTCATCGTGCATACAGCTGCAGTAATCACAGATGGGTAGAGTCCCAAAGCTATGCATAGGGTGGTAGGTACTAGGAGGAACTGGGTTGAGCCAGAATGCCCTGCAAAACAGCAGTGGCAAAGCCTGCTCTTGTTCTGGAATATAAAGGCAGGTGGTAGTGTTTTGTGAAGGTATGTACAGAACTCCAAGTGGCTGCCTCCAAAATATCTTTGGTAGGAACTCCTCTGAGGAAGGCTGTAGAGGTAGCTGTAGCCCTGGTGGAGTGTGATCTGATACCTGTAGGAACAGATTTCCCATGATGGGAATAACAAAACCGTATGCAGTGGCCAATCCACTTGGAAATAGTCTGTTTAGTAACTGGTTTCCCTTGAGCCCCTACAGCATAGGACACAAAAAGTTGTTCTGATTTCCTGATGGACTTTGTTCTGTCCAAGTAATAACGAAGCTGCCTATGGATGTCTAAAGAGTGTAGCAGCCTTTCCCCTTTGTTTTGAGGATTGGGATAAAAGGTAGGCAGGTGTATAGCTTGATTTAAGGCTACCCTGGATACCACTTTTGGCATAAATGATGGGTTGGTACGAAGGGAAACCCTGTCCTGATGGAAAATGAGGAAAGGCTGCACCGCCATGAGGGCCTGTAATTCAGAGACCCTACGAGCTGAAGTGATGGCCAGAAGGAAGGCTGTTTTCCAGGACAAATATTGCAAATCTGTTGAGGCAGCTGGTTCAAAAGGAGGCAATGTTAATTTTTCTAGTATGTAATTAAGGTCCCAGGCTGGTATTGGTTGCTTCCTTGGAGGTCTTATATTCTTAGCCCCTCTGAGGAACTGTCGTAAGAGTGGGTGAGAAAATAAAGGGGGATCCGTGTTGAATTCTGCAGAAATGGCTGAGGCATGTATTTTTATGGAGGAGAAGGAAAGTCCACTGTTCAGCAGCTCAGCTAGATACTGTAATACCTGAGGCAAGTTCAGTTTTCTAGGGTCCTGGCCTCTTTTCTCATTCCATGAGCAAAACCGCTTCCAATTTGGAGTAAGCTTTCCTAGTAGATGGCCTTCTGGCCTCCAAAATGACATCCTGCACCTCCTTGGAGAGTAGGGTCTGTTGTGGTGTTAAGGAATTTTCCATGCAGCGAGATTGAGTGTTTTCAGCTGACTGTGAAGAGTTTTGTAGCTGTGCTGAGTCAGCAGAAGAGGCATTAGAGGCAGGGACCAGGGAGGAGTATGTGTTAGGCTCCTCAGGAGTGGATACCAGTGTTGCCTTGGCCAATCTGGAGCAATCAGTATCATCCTCGGTTTGTCTGTTCTTGCTTTCAAAAGCACCTTGGGCAGAAGAGGCAGAGGTGGGAATGCGTAAACTGTCCATGCTGTCCAACTGAATGAAAGGGCGTCCACTCTCCAGGCCTTTGGATGAAAGGTCCTTGAACAAAACTTTTCCAATTGATGATTCCTGTGGGAGGCAAAAAGATCTAGGTCTGGCCTTCCCCACGCTTGGGTTATTTCTGTAAACACCTGAGGATGCAACTTCCATTCGTGTGGATCTGTCATATTTCTGCTTAGATTGTCTGCCAGTGTGTTTTCCAATCTTGGCAAGTACTGTGCTTGAAGTTCGATTTGTCTTTCCAGAGCCAAGTTCCAAAGAGTCATGGCTAGTCTGCACAAGGGGTATGAATGTGTTCCTCCTTGTTTGTTTATGTACCACATTACCGTGGTGTTGTCTGTTCTTATCAGTAATTGTCCTGGATGCAGGAAGTCCTTGAAAGCTGTAATTGCATTTATTACTGCTAGCATTTCTTCTTGATTGATGTGAAGGTGCTTTTCCTTTTGGGACCATCTGCCCTGAATGCACCTGTCCTTCATGTGCGCCCCCCAGGCGTAATCTGAGGCGTCTGTGGTTATGACTTGTTTTGCTTGAGGCTTGCAGAATGGAAGGCCTGTGTTTACTTGACATGCTTGGGCCCACCATAGAAATTCCTTTTGCAAACATGGAATTATTGGTATAATTGTTTCCAAACTGTGACTGTGTTGAGACCATAGATTTTTTAGGTACCACTGAAGTTTCCTCATATGCAGCTTTGCACATGGGATTAGAAGGATGCAAGATGCCATGAATCCCAGCGCCTGCAGGATTTTCCTTGCAGTAAGCCTGGTACTTTTTGCTAGTATTTTGAAGTACTGAGATAGTTGCCCCTGTTTTTCTTGCGTAAGATATGCCATCTGGGTGTTTGTGTCCAAGTTGGCACCCAGGAAGGTTATTTTCTGAGATGGTACTAGCCTTGATTTCTCTTTGTTGATTGTATATCCCAGAGAAAGCAGTAACCGTGTCACATATGCCAGATGATCCAGAAGTATGTGTTTGCTGTCTGCTTGGATCAGGCAGTCGTCCAGATAAGGGTAAATTTGTATCCCTTGAAGTCTGCAGTAGGCAATCACTGATGCCAGGCACTTTGTGAATACTCTGGGCGCAGTAGATAAGCCAAAGGGCAATGCAGAGAACTGATAGTGGATTGAACCTGCAAGAAATCTGAGGTATCTTCTGCAGCTTTGTCTGATTGGGACATGCAGGTATGCCTCCTTGCGGTCCAATGTTACCAGCCAAAACTCCTTGCCCAGCATGGGAAGAAGTTGCTGTAATGTGAGCATCTTGAAATTTGGTACGAGTAGAAATGTGTTTAGGATGGATAAGTCCAAAATGGGTCTCCAGTTGGTTCCTTTCCTTGGTACCAGAAAAAGTCTTGAATAAAAACCTTGACCTTGTTGGTGCGTATGTACCTTTTGAATAGCTCTCATGTTTATGAGCTTTAAAATTTGCAGTTGTGCCTCTGCCCTTTGATTTTGTGGCAGGTTTGGCATGCCTCTCATTTTTGGAAGAGTGTGAAATTGAAATTTGTAGCCTCTGTTTATAATGTCCAGTATCCATTTGTCTGTTGTGACAATGCCAATTGCTTGCAAATAATGCTAGTTTCCCTCCCAAAGATGCTGCCAGCTGAGACCTGCTTGGCATGGAAATGAGGGAGTCATTGGGTTTGCTTCCTGTATTGTTGTACACTGTCTTCACCACCTCTTGGTGCTGGAGTTTGCCACTGTCTTCTTCTATATGATCCTTGTGATTGCCCTCTGCCCCTTGTGCGTCTGTATCTACCTCTTTGGGGCTTGTCAGTGGCTGGAAAGGACCAGTTTTTTGAAGGCCAATTTCTGCTAAAACGTGGTGGTTGGACCTGTAAGAAAGCTTTGACAGTTTGCATAGATTTGGCTTTTTCTTCCATTTTCTGTAGTATCTCCTCAGCATTAGTCCCAAATAGTACATCCTTTTGTAAGGGAGCATCTAGAAGTTTGGCTTTCACATGATCAGGCAAATTTTGTTCCCTAAGCCAGGCATGTCTGCGAATGACTGATCCTGTAGCAGCCGCTCTACTGGAGGCCTCTAGGGCATCATAACCACATTGTAAGGTGTGTTTACCCACTTGCTCTGCACTATGCATCATATCCTGTAACTCTTTTAAATCTGGTTGTTCAGGTTGAGACATTTTGTTCCTTAATTGTGATAACAGGTACTGCTGACATTTAATCATATGAAACTGACAATTTAAGGCCCTCATGGCTAGGGTGGCCAAGGTATATACCTTTTTACCCCACCTTTCTAAAGATCTGGATTCCCTTTCTGCAGGAAGTGGATTCTTGGCAGTGGAGGCCTTCAATCTCTTGGGGCCTTGTGAAATGGTTTCAGGGTCAGCATTATGGCTTTTGAAGAGAAATTGGTGAGAGCTGGGTACTCTGTAATACCTATCAGGCTTGACTGGTGCAGGAGGCAGAGAGTCAGGGTTAAGACAAGCCTCCGAATAGACATCATCCAGTATGTCCAAAACAGGGGGAATAGCCAGAGGTCTGTGTTGAGGTAACCAAAGAAATTCCCTAAGTCTTTTCTTGGAATCTGAAAAGTCTTGGCCTTCCCAATGGAAGTGTTCCCTCAAGGTGTGCAAGGTTTCCCCAAAGGAAAAATCCTCAGGAGGGGATACCGAAGGAATGGACTGTTCCGCATCCGAATCCTCAAAAGGAGAATAAGAGTGTTCCTCTGCATCAGAATGTTCTGATAAAATGGATCCCTGATCAGAAGAGGGAGAATCTTCCTCCACTCTGGGTCTCTTGTCAGGAGGGGGATGAGAACCTCTGATAAGTGTAATTAAATCCTCAGCCATTTTTAGCATCTGTTTTTTAGGCATGGGTCCTGACGATGGGGCCTGTGCAACAGGCCTCGTGGGATGCCTGGCTGTTTTGGATTTAGTAAAGGCCTTAATTGAAAAAGAAGATGAGGGCCTAAATACACCATGGGTGGAGGTGGATCTGTCCACATTAGTTGCCTCTACATTAGCAGGGGCTTCGGTAGTAGTCTGGGAAAGGGCCGAGGACCCAGCGGTCTCGGGTACAGAAGACACCGCCAAAGGAGTGTCGTCGGTAGTCAGGGACTGCAAAGGCGTCTCGCTGAGAACCGGACCACGTGTAGCCTGTTTTGGCGTGGTGTCGGCGGGGACAGCGGGCCTCGCGTGTCGGTCCTTTTCCTTGCGTTTTTTGGACAAAACGGTAGTCGGAGTGTCCGACGACATTTTATAATCAAAAGCTTTACCAAAGTAGTGTTGGGCGAACTCCGCCCGACGCTTAATAGTGCGTTTATTGAAGGTAGCGCCAGCGACAGCCCGAGACGTCGTGGTCTGGGCCCAAACAAGGTATGCAGAGGGAATGGAAATCCTTATGCGGTATTTGCTTCCCACAAGAAATACAATTATTAACTTTTTCTGACATCGGTCTGAGGCAAGAAAAGTTTCAACGGGTACTTAGCTTTAATGAAGACTTCGGTTTCCAATTTTTTCGTAATTCAGGAGCTGGCCGACCGGCACTTGCGAACTGCTTCTGCTTCGGGCACCGCGCAGCAGAAAAGACTGAAGAACATGGCGTTGGCTGTGTCTTATATACTCTGGCCTTCCTGACGTCAGAAGAGTAAGCGACGACAACCGATGCCGGAACAAGACTTTGGAATTCGGCCGACCGAGGGACCGCCTGACGGCTGAAAACCCATCTGTGATTACTGCAGCTGTATGCACGATGAACATCTATATTGTTACCCTGCATGATGCGTCCACTGTGTCAGAGTCGCATTTCATTGAATACTTAGCAACATGAGCACTCAGCCTGTATAGCTCAACCATCTCCACTTAAAGGCCCGCATCCCTGATCCCTTCTGCCTTAGACTTCACATGAGCTAATAATGACTGCTAAGGGTATTGAAGGCCAGGGTGCAAGTCTTTTCCTCCTCAAAAGCTGGCAAGCACCCAGTTCTTTTTGTCAACGGGAATAGGGTTCCTTGACAGAGTTATAGAGGTTCCCTTGCTGGAATCCAGGGGAACTGCAGTTGGATAAGATACTGGCTCTTGTACAGAAACTTATCGGAATCCTCACTCCTGTAGTCAGGTTTCTTAGGGTTTAGGAAGAAAGAGAGAGAGTGACTGGCTTGACAGATGCAATAATGAGGGGGCTTACTATCACATAGTCGATTGTACATATGTACGAAACTTATTTAGCAGAACCATAAATGCAATTGTCAGAATGTCGAACCTTACAATAGCGAGCATTTGCTGTTGTAAGGTTCGACACTGTGGTGTACATCGCACTATAGTGGGGATCGGGAAATGTACCCTTTCCCTCACTGTAGTGCAATCTTGGAGTTTGTATATATAAGTAGGGGGGGCATGGGGGTTGCAAGAGGGCTTGTCCCCCTGCAAAAAGTGGGTTTTTTTTAATGTTGAGCGGAAGTCAGCATTTCAGTAAAGTCAACATTTTTGACATTTCGACTTTACTGAAATGAAGAACCTCACACAAAGACAAAATGCCACCAACAACACTGTTCCTCAGTCCGGTTCCAATAAAGGCTGTCCTTCCTATATAAATCCCCTGTTCAGAGGATAATCAATAGCAGAAAAATGTGTGCAGCAACCACAATTTATTAAAGTAAAATAAAATAAAATCAAGAACAAAAATTCCTGGGATTAAGCACTTTCATCTCCCCTCAGGAGGACTGTGCACCCATCTATGCTAATATATTTATGTTGCATTGGGAGAAACACTTTGTATTTGAGTCCCACTACAAAGTACACATTTTGGGGTATTACTACTTTCTGGATGATATTTTTATTTTGTGACAAGGAAGCAGGGAATTAATACCAGAGTTTATGGAGTATTTGAATAGTACAACTGAATTTTTAGAGTTCGCCCATGAAATGGGAATAGATGAGATACACTACCTTGATGTTAAATTATATAAGGATTATGTGGAAAAAACATATAGATAAGGAATATACAGGAACAAGCAGTTATGTACTCACCATAACGTTCGATGCATGTAGTCCATCTCGCCTCACATTCTTACCTGTGGGTTCGGAGCCGAACCTCGACTCCAACTCGGCCATACTCTAGCTCAAAGTCTTCAACTGGCTCGTGGCTAAGAGGTATCCCCATGCTGCAACGCACCTATCCCCAGATCTTGTTTGCTGCGAGCTCACATACACACACACAAACGCTGAGAGGAAGAACCAACTCAACATATCGAGGAGGAGTGCTGAAAACAGAGACTCGACCTCTAGGTCCCTCCAGGAGGGGGGTAGGTGGGTGGGTTAGTAAGAATGTGAGGCGAGATGGACTGCATACATCGAACGTTATGGTGAGTACATAACTTCTTGATGTTATGTAGTCCAATCTCACCTACATTCTTACCCATGGGACAGCGTCCCTAGCACCTAGACCTTGGGCGGCTCACTGGAAAATACTCCTGAGCATTGTGGAACCAAAGGAGGATCTGGCCCTTGACATCAGATCCAATTTGTTGTGACTAATAAAAGTGTGAAGAGATGCCCAAGTGGCTGTAGCACAAATATCATCCATAGACATCCTAGCCTGAAAGGCAGTAGAAGTAGACACAGAATGTGTAGAGTGAGCCTTCACTTTAAAGGGTAATTCCTTGCCATTTGAAGTATAGATGAAGGAAATGCAACTAGAAATCCATCTGGACAGAGTTACTTTAGAAACTGAAATCCAGAGTCTATTGTCTGAAAACGAGACAAAGAGTTGATCAGATTTTCTAATATATTTTGTTCTATGTAAATAGAAACGCAACTGTCTGTGGACATCTAGCTGATGAAACTTAAATTCTGCCTTGTTAGAGAATTCAGGGAAAAACACAGGCAGCTCGATGGACTGGTTGAGGTTGACCACCGAAGCAACCTTAGGCATAAAGGAAGGATTAGGTCTTAGCGAAAACCTTATCCTTGTGAAATACCAAGTAAGGGGGCCGAACCAATAAAGCTCGGAGTTCAGACACCTGCCTAGCCGAAGTGATGGCTATCAAAAAGACTGCCTTCCAAGACAAAAATTTAATGTCACAGGTTGCCGCAGGCTCAAAAGGAGGCGAGGTAAGCCACTGTAACACAAAATTAAGGTCCCATGGCATTACAGGATCAAAGAATGGAGGTTGAAGTAGCATAGTCCCTTTCAGAAAAGCCCTACAAAGTCTGTGCGCTATTACACTGGGTTCATTAGCAACAGGAAAAGTAGAAATGGCTGCCAACTGCACTTTGATAGTTGCCGCAGCTGATCCCTGGCTAAACAGTTGAGAAAGAAACTCTAAAACTGATGAGATGGGAGCTGTATAGGGATCAATCTGCCTTTCATGAGCCAAAATGGGGAATCTCTTCCACTTACTAAAATAAATCTTCCTAGTAGAAGGCTTGTGGGAGAAAGACAGAATATGAACCACCTATGGTGAAAAATCATGAAGCCTGACTAAGGACAGAATTGGAGCAGCCATGCTGTCAATCTGAGGGTCTGAATGGAGGGGTGGAACTGCCCTGACATATGAGTCAACAGATCTGGCTCTGGGTCCAGAATCCAGGGATCATCGATTAGATAAGGGTGAAGAAAAAGAAACCAGATCTGACAAGGCTAGTGTGGTGCAATCAGTATCATTTTGCTTTCCAAGGACTGTGCTTTCTAAATAACCTTCGTTATCAGGGGAATTGGAGGAAAGGCATAGAGATGACTGAAGGGCCAATCATGAACTAGAGCGTCCCTGGGTGCCTCCCCCTTCAGGGGAATAAGGGTGAAGTAGCTGCTGCATCTGGCATTGAGGGGCTGGCAAATAGATCACAGCAAGGCTGACCCCATCTGCGGAAAATCCGTTCCACCACTTATTTGCTCAGGGACCACTCGTGAGGCATCAGAATAGCTCTGCTCAGCCTGTTGGCAATCACGTTGGACTTCCTCGGTATGTGCATTGCCACTAGAAAGCACCCGGAAGATACTGCCCACTGCCACACTCGAAGTGCCTCTCTGCAAAGGGGATACGACATGGCTCCTCCCTGTTTGTTCAGATACCAGACCAGTGACATGTTGTCTGAGTGGATTGCAATTGTCCCATGAGGAAGAAAGCTTTGAACTGCTTGCAACGCTAACAACACCGCTCTCATCTCTAAGACATTGATATGCAAATGTATGTCGTGTTCCTACCATGTGCCTTGGACTGTCCTGCCGAGATAATGCCCCCCCCACCCGATTTGGGAGGCATCCGTGGTCACAGCGGCAATCGGAGAAGGAAGAACGAAAGGCATACCCACGTTGAGATTGCTGGTCTGAAGCCACCGGCGCAGATCCTGCTTGCACCTGTTGGTTATTACAATAAGATGGGAGAGTGGGAGATGCTGAAGAGACCATTGGGCAAAAAGTAGCCACTGAAGAAGCCTTATGTGTAGTCTTGCAAGAGGAACTAGCATAATCGTGGCAGCGATGGTCCCTAACAATCTGAGGACCACTTTTGATTTGACCTTCTTCAGTGGTAGTAAAACACAGACCTGCTGCTGTAAAACCTGAATTCTCTCTTCTGGCAGGAAAACCCTCATGAGCACAGTGTCTAATTTGGCGCCGATAAAGGTTTTCCCAATTCAAAGTAATTCCCAGACTTTGGCACAGTGCAACAGTGGCGTCCCTGGTTTGTAGCAGTAGATGCCTGGTGGTGGCAGACAGGAGCCAGTCGTCCAGGCACAGAAATACTTGGAATCCCTGACATCTCAAGTGAGCCGTTACCACTGCCATGCATTTGAACACCCTGGGGGCTGTGGCGAGACCAAAAGGCAGGGAGCAAAACTGAAAATGACTGGCTCCCAGCCGGAAGCGTAGGTGACTTCAGGATGCCCTGTCCATTTTTATATGGTAGTAAGCATCCTTGAGGTCGATGGAGCACATCCACACATCTTTCCCTAATAACGGGAAAATTGACTAACGTGACCATGCGGAATATGGACTTCTCTACAAGAAGGTTCAAACGACTGAGATCCAAAATGGGTCTCAGGTCCCCTGTTCTTTTCAGCACCAAAAAGAATCTGGATTAAGTCCCTAAGCCTACTTGGTCTGAAGGGACGGGCTGGATGGCTCCTTTTAACAGCAACTTTTGAACTTCTAAGGTTGCAGAATCCCTTTGACTGAGTGGATCGTCCGGGATTCTTTTGTTTGGAGGGTGATATGAAAGAAGGGGAATATGATAACCTCTGGAGATTATCTCTAATACCCACTCGTCTTGGGTGATGTCTCGCCAGGCTTCCGGGTATAGAGAAATGAGACCCCCGACTGGCTCCAGAGACACACAGTCGGGTCTCCTCTCAGGAGCGCTGGTAGGGAGAACCACGAAAGGAATTGCGGTCCCCCTGGTTACGCGGGCCTCCTCTGCCTCTAGGGCGGCGTCTACCTGAATCTCCACTCCCTCCTCTGTCTCTAGAGGGGGGGATCACTCTGTGCGTCGTGGAAAAAACCTCTGCGATTTTCTGAACCACATTTTTCCACCCTTCTGGCCCTTGGGATAAGGTCTAGAAGGCATGGTAAAATGGACTCCCACGGCAGACAGGATTTTTCCTTCCTACTCGCACCTCGTGAGAGTGTCCTTCACCTTGGTTCCAAATAAGGATGAACCGTCAAAGGGCGCGTTGGTGAAGGTAGACTTGAAAGCCTCTGCGAAGTTGCACAGGCGCATCCAGCCCTGCTCGCTCCATCGGCTGAGTAAGAGATCAGCCTCATGGAGGAGTTGGTAATAGAATTTAGGGTAGACATTTGAGCATTGACTTTCTGAGCCACAGCATCAGAAACGTTACCCTGTAGAGAATCTCCCAACTCCTTTAGGAGTTCTCTCTGGAGCCATGTAAAATGCAACAAACAGTTCAGCGACTGCAGTGTAAAGGCCGCTGAAGAGAACACACACTTCCCATACCTGTCCATAGCCCTGGACTCCTTTGTTAGGGGGATGGACGGTAGATGAAGTTTCTGCAAGTTCCTTCTTGGTGGCTGTTGCCACCACCACCATGGCATCTACTGGAATGCCTTTTGTAAGAAATTCTTTATCAAGGGGAGTGGACAAAAACTTGTTGGATCTCCTAGGGACTGGTTCCAGAGTGTCTGGAGCTTCCCACATCTTTCGACAAACGAGGTCCAGGAGCTCGTCAAATGGGGGAGAAACCCAAGAGGCAGAGGGTTGGGACCCAAAAGCCTTCAGGAAAACAGACTCCTCCTCAGAAGGGGCTTTGGATGGCCAGTCACCTCTCGGTCTCAGTATTTCCAAGATATCTGAAAAAGAGATATCGTCAGAAGATGACTTGGGGGACCCCTCTGACTCCTTGAGGTCGGTGTCAGACGTGAGACACTCATCTTGGGAGTTAATGTGCTTCCTCTTGCACACTCTCTTTCTGGGGGGCTCCTCAGGTAAAAAATCCAGGGAGGCCTCAAAAAGCTGGGGACCACTTATGGAGGTATCCTGAGGACTTAGGTCTCCGCTGTCCCTAGATAGAGGGTGATCTGATACTGATATCGGTGCGGGGGGAGAGTGTCGGTGCCGTACAATGCAGCTGACTACCTGGCCAGCACACTCCTAATGACCCTGAAAGCTGATCCCTCCCAGCTCTGAAGGTCGACTAACCGTAGACGACACCCTCCGAGCCGAGGAAATGAGGTCCGAAGCAGATGTAGAGTCCACGCTCACCAGAGCTGAAGTGCCAAGAGGAAGGCTCGGAGCCAAAGAAGATCGACCTGAGACCTCCCTCTCGGCTCCGACCGGCGAACTGTGAATCCTGGACCCCGTGGACGGCGCCGACGGGGTCGGAGCTGAGATGCCAGAAGGGGCTACTGGAACCGACCTCGAGGCATCCGACAGAACCGACAGCTCTGGCTCCGAAGAAAGGTCCGAAGTAGGAACAGCCAAAGATGAAGGGGGGACAGGCTCCGGAGCCGAAAGCAATTTAACCAGCACCAATGACTGCAGCAGTTTCCTCACCACTCTATCGACATCGTCATTGGAAAGGGTCCTAAAGGACCTAGAGGACATGGTCGGAGATCTGGATCTCCCTACAGAGGGAGACCTATGAGTTGCAGAAACCGGTCAAAAAATTGGAGACCGGCTCCGAACTGACAAATCTGTCACTGGCTCCAATAAACTGGGAGCCGATGTCATCATCATCGATGCACTGTCTTCTGTCAGCCCCGAAGCCAGTGGAGCCGAAGAAGCAACTGTAGTTCTAATGATTTTCTCCGGTAGCTCCGAAGAGACTGACTGAGCTGGAGAGCGTTTCTTAGAGGAGTTTTTGTCCGTCTTTTTGTCTGGTTTGGAAGGAGAGGACCTCTCCAAATCCTCTTCAAAGGAAGGTTTCAGCAATCCTCTTAATATTAGCTTGTTCTTCCTCTCTTGCAGCATGCGGGGGCTGAAAGTGTGACAGAACAAGTAGGATTCCTGTAGATGAATAGCCCGCAAGCAATACACGCACACAGAGTGCCCATCCGTCAAAGACATCTTGCTATTACACTTGACACACTTTTTAAAACCCGAAGGCCTGTGCTCTTTAGAATCCTTAGACATGCTGATGACAAGAACACACACACACACACACACACACACAGGGGAAAACAGTAGGGACACCTTCACCACAGTAACCAAACAGAGCGCAGGAAACTAGAGCCTCTAACTTAAATGGCCTAGAGACCACGGGATAACCACAGGGAGGACTAGGGTCCTCTAAGTTAAACAGGCCTAGCCCAGGGAATAAGGGAACAAAAAACAGTCACACAACAAAGAACCAGCTAACAGGTCTGCTACACAAAAAACAGGGGAGGACTAGGCCCTCTAACTGAAACGGGCCTAGCCCGTAAACACCAAAGAAGGAAACGGGATACCAAGAAAGGTTCAACTGAACCGGTCAGAAGCAAAACACACACACTAGCTATGAAAATAGCTTTTGGAGCGACTAAGTTGAAATATAAATAGAAAAAAACTGTACTTCGCCACGGCCAAGAGCGAGACCACGTCCGAGCGGCAAACGAGATCTGGGAATAGGTGCGTTGCAGCATGGGATACCCTCTTGGCCACGAGCAAATTGAAGACTTCGAGCTAGAGTATGGCAGAGTCGGAGCAGAGGTTCGGCTCCGAACCCACAGGTAAGAATGTAGGCGAGATTGGACTACATAACACAGAATGTTTTTCAAATTCTTATTTACACTTTGATAGCGATCATCCACAATTTCTTAAGAGTAACATAGTAAAAGGTCAAATGGTTAGAATAGCTAGAATGACATCCAATAGAGTTGATTTTTTGGAAGAAATAAATTATGTACACCATTTGTTTAGGGAAAGAGGATACCTGGATAGCCTAATTAACCCCAATAAAAGCATTGTTACACAAGGATGGGGGAATGTATATTTACCCCTTCTTACTAGTGGCAAGTTACTTGGTGGCAGCAAGTAGGGTAAGGTTATTGAACAAACTATAAAACCATTACCATATTTGATCCTGACACACTATGCCAACATTGGGTGGGTAAAAAGATGTATAAACAGTACATGGGATATGTTTAAGAGGATGCCTACCAAGGTGGAATGTTTTCAAAAACCCCTTAGATACACAGTTATAGGAGAAATAGTAATCCTAAGGACATACTAGAACAGAGAAAAGGGGATATGAAAACAGGGGCGAGATCTAAAATAAAGAAGTTATGTACTCACCATAATGTTCCATCTGAGTAGATGCTTCATTTGTCTGCAACCTGTGGGTGTCAGATCCGACCTCGGATCCGATCCGGCAGCTTTCCAAGCTCCAAGATCCGAGCTCCTAGCTCCTCCCCCTACCCATAATCCCCTACTACCAACCACATTACTTCAGATCGTTTTTTTTTTTTGCCTCACCAACTCGAGACAGAAACCAACTCCGAATGATCAGAAACATTCCCGAGGTTCGGGGGATGGCAGGGGGGGGGGGGTCGGTTGCAGACAAATGAAGTATCTACTCAGATGGAACGTTATGGTGAGTAAATAACTTCTTTATCTGAAGTAGTTACTTCATTTGATCTACAACCTGTGGGACAGAGTCCCCAGCTAACCTACAAGAACCTGGGTGGTCCTTACGGAAGGATATTCTGAAGCACCGCGGAGCCAAAAGAAGCCCTACTCCTGGAAATCATATCCAGTTTGTAATTAGAAATGAACATATGAGATGAGGACCAGGTAGCTGCTGAACAAATATTGTCTACTGGAACCCTAGACCAAAAGGCTGTTGAGGTAGCTACAGATCTTGTGGAATGACCACGGACGCCAACCGGAGCTGGCTTCCCAGATGAAGTGTATCCCAGCATAATGCACTGACAGATCCAATTTGCTACAGTCACTTTAGCAATTGCCTTGCCCATGGCTCACTTTGCATAAGAAACAAACAACTGGTCTGACTTGCGAAACTCTCTAGTCCTGTGCAAGTAAAAACGCAGTTGTCTGTGTACATCCAATTTGTGCAACGTGTATTCGCCTTTGTTGTGAAAATTTGGGAAAAATACAGGAAGATTTATTGATTGATTAATATTTGATTCTGTAGCCACCTTAGGCAAGAAAGACGGATTAGTCCTGAGGGACACTATCTTTGTGAAAGATAAGGTACGGAGGTTTGATACACAGAGCTTGAAATTCTGAAACCCTCTTGGCTGAAGTAATAGCCACCAAGAAAGCCGTTTTCCAAGATAAGAACTTCAACGGAACCGAGGCCGCAGGCTCGAAAGGTGGTCTCGTCAAGGCTTGCAAGACCAGAGTGAGATCTCACAGGGGAACCACAGTCTTGACAGGTGGTTTCAAAAGAAAAACGCCTCTTAAGAAGGTTTTGCACAACTTTGTAGATGCTAAGGAGCCTATGCCGTCCCCCACGTGAAAATGGGAGATGGCCGCCAACTGCACCTTGATTGTGGAGGCACTTGCTCCCTGCCTAAAAAGCAGGGAAAGGAAGTCCAGAATAACTGGAATAGGGACAGTAAATGGGTCCAATTCTTTGTCTTTGGCCCAGATGGAAAAACGTTTCCATTTACTGTTGTAAAGTTTTCTAGTAGATGGTTTATGAGCCACCACCAGAATGGCCTTAACGGGGGATGAGATACCGGGAGTCCTAGCCATAAATGGAACTGGATCAACCAAGCAGCAAGTTTGAAATTGACCAGGTTTGGGGTATGGCATCTCGCTGGATGCGAGATTAGGTCTGGACTGGGATCCAGAATCCATGGAGGAGCCACACTGTGAGACCGCAGAAAGGGGAACCAGATCTGTCGAGGCCAGAATGGTGCTATGAGGATAACTCTGCTCCCCAACCGACAGGCTTTCTGGATGAATTTCATCATAAGTGGGAGGAGGAATAAGCATAAAGGAGTCCGGGAGGCCAAGCATGGACTAGAGCGTCTCTGGGGGACTCTCCTCTGGGGGGAACTATCGCGAAGTACTCGCTGCATTTTGTGTTTAAAGGAGAAGCGAAAAGGTCACAGCGAGGCTGACCCCATTTGTGGAAGATCTGCTTTGCAACAGACGGATTCAGAGATCACTCGTATGGAGTGAGGAACACTCGACTTAGCTTGTCCGCTAATATGTTGGACCGTCCCGGAATGTGCGTTGCTATCAGAAAGCGGTTGGTGGAAATCGCCCATTCCCACACTCTCATGGCTTCTCGACACAGGGGATAAGATCTGGTCCCTCCTTGTTTGTTTATATACCAGACTACTGACATGTTGTCAGTCTGGATTGCAATAGTTCCTAGGGGAAGAAGGTCGTGGAGAGCTTGCAATGCCAAAAGCACCGCCCTCATCTCTAGGACATTGATATGCAATGCGGTCTCTAGGGAGGTCCACGTGCCTTGAACGGATCTGCCTGAACAATGCCCCCCCCCCACCCGAGGCAAGAAGCGTCCATGGCCAATGTGGCTTCGACCGGGGGAATCACAAAGGGCCTCCCTTCTCTGAGTTCCTGTGCCTGTAACCACCACAGAAGGGAGTCCCTGCACACCCTGCTCAGGGGTATTGGCATGCATAACGGGTGGATCAACAGGGACCATTGGACTTGAAAGGTCCATTGTAATATGCGCATTCGCAGACGGGCATGAAGAGAAAGACTGATCGCTGCTGACATAGACCCCAGTGCCCTCAGGACTAACTCCGCCAGAGGAGCAGGGCTCCGAAGAAGGGCTAACACCTGAAATGACAAGCTGTTCAGCCTGGCTGACGTTAGAACAACTCTGGAGATTCGTGTATCTAACCTGGCCCCTATGAATTCTAGGGCTTGAGTGGGGCACAGACAGGATTTCTGCTCGTTCAATGAGATGCCTAGGTTGTGGGCCAGAGACAGAGCATAATCTCTCGCCACACACAGCTGATGCCTGTTGGTCACGGTGAGGAGCCAGTCGTCTAGGTAAGGGAAGACCTGAATGCTCTGGAGTCTCAGGTGGGCTGCAACCACTGCCATGACCTTGGTGAACACTCTGGGGGCTGAGGTGAGGCCGAATGGAAGAACCCTGAATTGATAATGACTGGCTCCGAGCCGGAAGCGGAGGAACCTCCTGGATCATCTGTCCATAATATGTGGTAATACGCATCCTTGAGGTCTAACGAGCACATCCAGTCGTTCTCCTGCAGAAGGGGGAGAATTGATTGGAGAGTGACCATCCGGAACTTTTCCTTGGGTATGAACAGGTTCAGGGTGGAAAGGTCTAAGATGGGTCTGAGGTCCCCCGTTTTCTTTGGCACCAAAAAGAACCTGGAGTAATAACCCAATCCGGACTGATCTGGGGGGACGGGCTGGATGGCTCTTTTTCTTAGCAGCTTTGAAATCTCCAAAGCCGCTGCCTCCCTCTGATCGGGTGGGACATCGGGGAGACGTCTGGGTTTGGGGGGAATGTTTATGAATGGAATGGAGTAACCTCTGGATATGATCCTGAGCACCCATCGATCTGTTGTAAGGAACTCCCAGTTTGACAAGTGCTCCGACAACCACCCCCCCGACTGCCTCCAGAGAGGGACAGTCGGGCAAGCCCTCAGGGCTGTTGCGTGGGTCTGTCCGAGAAAGGTTCTCTAGACCCGAAATTACGTGGCCCCCCCTCTGCCTCTGGGCCGGCGTCCACCTTGTCCTCCTCTGCCTCTAGAGGACGAGTGGTCCGCAGCAGGATGGGATTGCTGAGACTTACGGAACCACAGCTTCTTTTGTCCCCTCTGGACAAGGATCTTTGGGGATTAGAGAAGCGGACTCCGACGGCAGACAGCGCCTTCCCGTCCTTTTCGCTTTGGACCAGCGTGTCGCGAACAGTTTTGCCAAACAAGGCAGAACTGTCAAAAGGGGCGTTCGCGAAGGACTCCTTGAAGGGATCCGTGAAGTCGCACAGACGGAGCAAGGAGAGACGTCGCAAGACGACCCCGGCTCCACTAGCTCTAGCGGCTCCCTCCATTGCATGGTAGAGAAGCCGCATAGATGTAGTGGAGATGGATTTTAGAGTGGCCATTCGAGTCTCAAAAACCTTTTTGTCTGGGACAGACATGGACTCCAGGGGGGGCTGCAGCGTATTCTTTAATCAAGTCTCACTGTAGCCTAATGGTATGTCAAGCGCTCGAGATTCCTTATCCGGCGGGTGAACCGAAGAACTCTCCTGCGCAAGTTCTTTCTTGGTGGCCGCCGCCACCAACATAGCATCAACGGGGGTTCCTTTGGCCCAAGACGGTCTATCTGTGGGTGGGCTGAGGACTTTATCGAGGCGCCTAGGGATTGGCTCCACGGTATCGGGCTCCTTCCAAGCCCTGGTAGTAATTAAGTCCACCAGGGGGTTGGCCGGAGGGGACACCCAGGAGGTAGATGGGCCTGCCTCAAAGGCCTCCAGGAACACAGACTCATCAAGGGAGGGCTTTTGGGCTGACCACCCCCCTCTGATACGCAACATTTCCATGATGTCTCCAAAGGAAACATCTTCAGGGGGTGACCTTGGGGAACCCTCCGTATCATCTAAGTCTGTGTCTGTGGTAACGGACTCAGGGGAGTCCAGGTGCCTCCTTTTGCACCGATGTTTCCGAGGGACCTCCTCAGTGGGACTGTCCGAAGACGGCTCGTCCACGGGTTGTTGTTCCTCCACGGAACCTAGCTTGGGCAGGCGACTGTCCCGATGGACGGATGATGGAAGACAGACCCTCATACAGGGGGGTACGGGTGGATCCGAAGCCCGGATCGGGGATCTGGAGGACCTCGACAGTACCCTCTCTCCACTACCTCAAAAGCCGAAGGAGAGCCACTCTCGCCAGCCTCTGAGAGCAATCTCCTCGGATCCGAGGAAGGGATCGGGGTCGGAGCAGATGCAGTCGGCGTCGAGGCAGAGGTTGTGCTCCGACGCTCAGCCCTCAGCCCCGAGAGCTCGGGTCAGACAAGCTCGAAGGTATAGTCGGCGTCGAAGAGACCACAGCTATCGGCGCCGACAATTCCCCGGGTCCGAAAGGGCCTGGATCCGATGACTCCGAGACCCGAAAAAGAGTCTGAGAAGGAGTGATCGGGGCAAATATGGGGGCTGCACTCCCCCCCAGAGGGGGGGGGAGGCAAGAGCATCCCCATCTGCATTTGGGTCTGCAAGAACCGACGCATCATCCGATCCATATCCACTTCGGAGATGCTTCGGGTCGACCTGGATGAAGTAGTAGAGGCGGGCCGGGAGGGCCGCCTCGAAGATCTTGAGGGAGACCTATCCTCCTCCTCCGGCGAAAAACAGGGCGAACGGCACCGAGAGGAGAGGGATCCGGAGACCCTCGAGGGAGACTTAAGCAGTTTCGCTGCTGGAGCCGAAGGATGAGATTCAGCCCGCCTTTTGTGGGACTTATGTCCTTCCTTATCCTTGTGCCTCTTCTCTCTAAGGGAAGAGGCACTAGTTTCCCCAGAGATCAAACCCGATGAGGGAGGTTGAGTCCTGGGTAGAGCTAAGGGGATAGACGGTGCCGAAGCTGCCGGAGCCCGAACGGGAGAGGAAGAAGAAGCCGACTCCTGGGGGAGCTTTCCCGCCAGGATTAGCTTGTTCTTCCTATCCCGAAGTGCCCGGGGGTTAAAGGCAGCGCAGATCTGGCAGGCCTCTGACAAATGGGCTGCCCCCAGGCACAAAACGCACTGAGTGTGGCCATCAGCTGGAGAAAGCTTGTGGCCACACTCAGTACATTTAGAAAAAATGGCCTTAGGCCCTTCAGACATCATTCACACACACACACCCAAACACTAGGAGGGGGAGGGGAGTGAAGATAAGCTAGTAATTAAATTAACAGAAAAGGGACCAAAAACTAGCACAAGAAGCAGAAAAAGGGACTAACACACACACAACGACAACTTTGTTTGAAAAAAGTTGGTTTAAAACCAGCAATGATCTCACCCAGCCAGGAGCTCTTCACAGGGAAGCTTCTTCAGCCGCGGCAAAAAACAATCTGGGGTAATGTGGTTGGTAGTAGGGGATTATGGGTAGGGGGGAGGAGCTAGGAGCTCGGATCTTGGAGCTTGGAAAGCTGCCGGATCGGATCCGAGGTCGGATCCGACACCCACAGGTTGCAGATCAAATGAAGTAACTACTTCAGATAGGTACTTTCAAATGTGGGAGGTCTTCCCAATGTGCCTTTATAGCCAGGAAAAAAAAGAGTTGAATATACCCAGCATTCCATTTAGGCTTGAGGGCAGAACTTATGCCAGTTGTTACACCAAAGGGGTGGTGTACATGGCATATTGTACAGTATGCTGGGCATATTACGTAGGGAAGACCGAACATAATTTAAGGCAACACATTTATGAACATACCTATGATAACAACAGGAAAAATGAGAACAATGCCCTGTATAGGCATATTTTGGATTGTAAAAATGCAGACTATAAATTTTGGGTGTTGGAAGAAGTAAAGCGGAGCGACAGGGGAGGGGACTAGGAGACTAGATTAGAATTTCATGAGATGGTATGGCAATTCAGGTTGGATGCTTGCAACAACCCAGGGCTGAATGACCACATCTGTATTACCCCAGCCCTCAAACTACGGGCTTCCAACCCGAAAAGAGTGGATATTTAGTCATATATATGTAATTAGACGTATATATGCATATTTGTCATGTTTATACATTATATGTTTTATACTCTATGTTGGCATGGATTTCAGTGGAACTTTTTTGTAAATGCTTTATATATATGTGCATAATTTATGGAATTTAAATATATTTATTTATTAAATTATACAATTTTATATATATGTGCATAATTTATGGAATTTATATATATTTATTCATTTATACAATGTTTAATGAATTTTATGCATTTTATTCAACATAATCTGTTATGAACATACTAGGAGTAGTAGTACTACACTGGTTAAATTACACTGTTCTTTTGCACCAAGAACTTTAAATTTTATACATTGTTTAATTGATTGGTTAATTGATTGACTAATGGAACTGGTTTGATGGAGTATTTAATATGGGTTATTTCTTTGTTAACTGATTCTGATGAAGTCTCCTGAGGGGAGATATAAGTGCTTAATCCCAGGAATTTTTGTTCTTCATTTTATTTTATTTTACTTTAATAAATTGTGGTTACTACACACATTTTCTGCTATTGATTATCCTCTGAACAGGGGATTTATATAGGAGGGACAGCCTTTATTGGAAATGGACTGAGAAGCTGTGTTGTTGGTGACTTTACTGAAATGCTTACTTCGATATTTTTTGTGTTCGGTGTTCTACTTCTGAACATGTTAGTTGGACATCTGAACACTCTAACACAGTGGATTTGACTATGTGATAGTAAACCATAATGAACACATCTATTAGTATTTCTAAGACCAAAAATACAGCAGTGGCTTCAGCTCAGGAAATCCCACAAACTTGCTTAATCTATGGTTGACCAAGAAAGATCCCAGTTTACACAAGTGCTTCTTCTATCCTGTGAAGGGTATCCCAAAATGAGACGCACCCTGATGTTGAAGAAGAAAATAAAGTGCTCCTGGTATCAGATAGGAAGTTTAAAAAGGGAGATGTATGGTTTTACACAAGAGCTCATCTGCCACTGAATTGGTGGCATCAAATTCTCCTCTGGGATGGGTTTCACCCACTCCTTAGCAACAGCCCCCAACAATATAGGCATCTCCAAAGCTGACCATCTGGACATGAAATCACAAGTCAGCTGTAACAGGTCATGGGATTTATCCTGGTCAGTGGTGTGGGTCAAGGCACTGCACATTCTCTGTTGTAACAAGCTTAGTTTGTCCATTTAGGCTTGGACACCTCAGGGTTTCATAGTACTGAGGTAGCCATCTCAGATGCCTAGGGTTGTAAGCAGTTAACCAATACCTCTATATGACTTCTTGTAACGTATCCCTGAATTAAATTTATCAAGATACTATCCTGCCACTTTATTAACAGTGATTTCAGCATCAAAACCTAAAGACCTCAGAGAAGCCTCCCTGACTGACTGACAGCACCATGGATTTGGCCTAAGTGTGTGTGTCAGTAGTCGAGAGCATGGTGGCCTCCAGAGGAGGTTGTACTAGAGGCTTCAGCAATAACAGACTCAGAATACACAGAAAGGGGTACAAACACTCTGCTCTCAGTTAACATCCAGCCTAAGAAAAAGATTCAGAAAGGTTGTTAGTTTCAATTAATTTCACCTTAGGGCACCTCTCCAAAACCTTGCCCTTCAATAACAGCATGCAGAAACCTCAGCTGACCCACGGCAAGGTGAGGCCAAGCATGTGTCTCCATGTAAGCTAGACAGTCCCATAGATTTCCCAAAACACAACAGACTGTTCTTGGTCTGAAGCAAACATAAGGTAAACGGTATACGTCATGCTCCAGGCCTAGGTAGAGCAAACAGTGGGAATGGAAATCCTTGTGTGGGATTTATTTCTTGCATACATGGTAGTTAACCTTTTCAGTTTTACTATCAGACATCTATAAGGACTAGTACAACAGAAATAAAGCAGAAATGAGATTTTGCCGAAGGGGTAATTATCAGGATCTTTGGAAACAAGCTGACAAGCCAGACTAACAGTATAAGCATGTGACTAGGAACTGCAGCAAGAAATATCTGTAGAGGTTATCAGCTGATACTTCTCTTACACCAACCTCCTGACCTCTGAACAGGGCAGAGTTGAATAAACCCAGAGAAGAAAGATGGAGCAGTAGAAACTAGGGATATAAAATGTTATTTGAAATGTTTGTGGTGGAGTTTGTCTATTGGAGGTAAAGGAAATTAAGGAGGATTACATTATTTATAGCCTAGAGTGGCCAACACATCTCAACCACAGGAATGCATAAGAGACAGGGTAAAGGGGCATGACTTATAGTAATGGCTTGGTAGTTTAGGGTGTTTAGACCAGTAATTTATTTCAGTTATACACCTCTGGGGTCCTTTTAGCTGCACAATGTGTCTGGACAGGTACACACCAAAAAGGAAATTGCACAGAGGGATGACAACTTCACTACACCTAGAAGAGAAGCTTGTGTATACAAGTTGCCACGTATGCACTATGTACTGAATGATTACTGCCCATTGTCCATGTGACCCTTTTGAAGAAATTTACTAAATTAAACAAACATGATCTTTCTACGACAAACCCAAACTGTCAGGGGTCCAGTTGTACCAGGTTTTTCACAGTGTAGTTTATAAAATCAGATAGTATGTGTTCCATGGCGCTGCAAATGATGCTATTTAGACTGATGAGTCTACAGTTCCCTAGGGCTTTGGTAGCACTCTCCTTAGGTAAGGGCATCACAAAAGCTGTTCCTCATACTTCCGGGACATAAGCTGTGGTAAAGCTCAAGTTAAATGAGTTAAGGCGGGGCTCCACGAAGGCATGTTTGGTACTATTTTCAGGCATCCAGGTAATTTGTTGGGACCTTGGAAATGGTACTTTTTGTTTCTGACCAGAGTTATAAACTGTTTGTGACCGAGATCTGTGGAATTTTAGTGACTGTTTCTGGGGAGAAGTTACATACTTTAGTTACAGGTAAATTTAGTGCAATGTCTACGGGGTCAAAGTGGGTGATAACATTTTGGATTAGTTCAGTACATTGCTGGATGTTACTTCATAATTTTCTGGTAAATCAAAAAAAAAACTTTATAGTTATCCTTGACTTTAAATGCAAGTTTTAGTTTGTGCTTAGTTTTTGATCTTATTGATGGCAGTTTTCAGTTACTTGTTGATTTCTGTGACTTAGTATTTGATGTGGGCACATTTAGATATGTTGCAGGACTTTAGAATTTTTTGTTTGTTTTACAGATTATTTATAGTAGCAGACTACCAAAGTGGCTTGTTCTTAACTTTCCAAACACTTTTCTTAGTGGGAGTACAGCTCATCTGCATATGTGAACTGCCAAAGCTACATGAAGACTAATGACACTGGAAATTAATTTTGAGCTCAACACAGACATTTAGTAGGTTTGCCTATCTGAAGTCCTTAAACTCAGAATTGTTAACCAAGGGCACGTTTAAGACTAATACATAAAATCACTGATTTGTGGGTGGATCTAACCACAGATGGATATGTAACAGATGTGCATAAGAAGGTGATGTTAGTAACGATGATGTTTACAAATGTACAACCTTTAATGGTCTAGTTTACTATTTGTTCAAGGAACTTATTAATTAGGTCAAGAAATGTTTTTGCTTATTCAGCTCGAGGTACAAGTGAACCAACTTATCAATGTATAGTTTAAATCCTCCATAACAAAAAGGCAGTTTTAATTAGAGGCATTTCAATGAGTACATTCAGGGATATCTTGTGATCAGCTGGAGACATGGAAGGTGTCCCTACAGTAGACTAAAAACTGGCACTGAACTTCAGTTTACCATACACATAATGAGTTAAGTTCTAGGAAAAACTACAGGTAATAGGGTTCTTAACAAATATGCCCCCCAGCACCCTCCGTTATCCTCTAGTTTGAAAGTGTGATGGATACTAAACCAAAGCAAGAAGGGAGTGCTTTCTGATGAAACCATGTCAGACACTGATGCGATAAAGTTTTAGGAAAGCTTCAAGATCAGGTCATTGGCCCTTGATCTAGTAAATGAAGTTGTAAACAAAAGGACAGAAGGGTTTTATAAACCACTTCTTAGACCTACTAGGTCAGTCACCTCAGAAGAGGATGTGAGTTTGGAAGTAACCACACATATAAATCACGATGGTACACAAACAGTAGGTGTAGCCAACCAGGAAGATGTCAAGCAGTTTTGTTTCCTCATTTTGTTTAGAAGTTAAAGCAATTGAGGTTATATTGAAAAGAAATTGGAACATCTCTATGATGGAACCAGATGTGTTGGAGAAGTTGGGTAATTCACCATATTTCATTTACAGAAAGAACAGGAACTTGAAACAGATCTTAGAAATGGAACCCCAGACCTGTAGTAGATCTGGTGGTACATTTAAATGTGAAAACTATAACTACTGCAGATACATTGCAACAGGGACAGAATTCACAGCAGGTTCCTTTAAGGTAAAAACTAAGGGTAGATTTAACTGTAACTCAAAATCCGTTGTCTATCTGGCTAGTTGTGTAGCCTGCCCAGCATATTATGTTGGAAAGACAGACAGAAAACTAAGAGAGAGGATTTATGAGCACACTTACCATATTAGAAAAAAGTCATCTTTTAATGCTTTGGCAAGGCACTGCGCTGAACATCCAACACACCACTTTCTCTTTAGAGTGATTTTGTCAGGTTACTGTTAATCTAAAAGGGGGTCCTTACCACCTAATTTTGGAAAGACAGGAGTTGATTTGGCAATTCCGTCTCAACTCTTATAACCCCCCAGGTTTAAATGAAGTCACTTCCATTGCTTGCATTCTGAAATTAAAGAACTTAATGCGCTAAACAAGTCCTTAGTTTGACTATGTTTTTTTACAGCTCTACTTGTAGTAGAGTTAAAGAATGTAGAGTTTTTGCTTCATGTTTTAATATACATTTTATTTCATACCTAAGCTTGCTTCACTCGTGCTGGTGACTTGTGAAAGCATTATACTATAGTCGATCAACACTGGTTAATGTAGAAAGTCCTTCATTTAATTAAACAACCACCCGAGTGTGGTGTATTTTTTAAAATTCATTAGGAGTGCCCTGGTTATTCATAACAAGGTTTACACTATTTATTTCATGTACATACATACATATATATATATATATATATATATATATATATATATATATATATATAAAAATATATTTATTTTTTGTTACATGGTTTAAGAGTTATTCTCCGTTTACCAAATAGCAGCAAATTAATGTGCCTTTATTTGCTATTTGTGTACTACAGCTGTCATGCAATTTTGTTTCCCACAGTCTTTTACTGTTGCTGTTTTGGTTTTTGATTTGTTGTTGACGTCATGTTTTAGGCTTAATTACTCATGCAACACCATTGGTAAATATTTTTTGAAACCACCATGTGGTCTGTATTTAAGTGAGTACTTGTATTACTGCTTTAGGTCTGAAGAAGTCTTTTTAAATTAAGATGAAAAGCGCTTAACCGTTACTTTTGTATTATACTGTTTGGCTACTTCATTTGTAATGCAATAAACCTGTTCTTTCATTTTTTACGGTTTGGAGACTCAATGTCCTTTAGCCAACGTCTGTTTTCTAAGATCAGGTTATTTGTTAAGACTTCTGGCAGTGAGGACGACAATCTTAATATAACCAAGACTGGAATTTGCTGCTGTTTTATCTGCTATGCTAAGACTAAGAAGTCCAACAGCTGGGCTTTGCTTAAAAAAAAGCACTATGCAGCAACAAGGGCTTTAGCCAGTAAGCAGGAGCTATGAAAAAGCAATCTGGCCTGTCTACCATTATGTCTCAAGACAACACATACTGTGCTCCCCAAAAACTGACATCAACTACTTAGCCAATTATATTTTGTTTGTATTTAGGAATCACTCTAGGTAATGGAAGGATTCCAGTCGAGACAAGAGTCTTCTCTGTCAAATGAATATGACCCATACATACTGACATTCAGTATGACATGAGAACATAATTCAATCATCAGCTTGGATGGTTGACAGCACATGCACAGAAGATGGAGGTACCCATCCTGGGAGGGAAATATAGTGATGCAGCAATTAGACTGTCAAGCCATGGTGGAGAGCCATGACTTGATGTGACTAGTCAGGCTGGAGAGGAGGGAACAACCAGTGAGGGCCCAAGGCAAATAAGGTACTTCTCAATGCCCACCCAGCCCACATTAGGTACACCACCACTACGGAAGAGGAAGGGCCATGGAAAAAGTCAGGTGAGCAGCATGCATGACACTTTAGACACTGCTCCACTCCACTCTTATCGTGCCAATTTCCCATTCTCCTTCCCACTATGCTTATATTCCCTAAATCAAGGGATAATACCAGGGAATAGACATAGTGCATTTGTCAGTGTTTGCGTGTCCAAGGTGTTTTGTGTGGTGGCAGAGTTACAGGAAAGTTTTTATGAAGGTAAGGTACAGGGTTAGAGTTGAAGGAAGGGGATTATGGTTACGGTTAGCACCCATTACTAAGGTGGTGGAGGAGCCTTGGGCCCACCATAATTATACTGGAGAACAGAATTTGAAGTAACTGTACTTGGATCAATTACTATGACCCCCCCCCCACACACAAACATATATATATATATATATATATATATATATATATATATATATACACATTTGTATATGTGTGTAAGTATATATATATATATATATATATATATATATATAGATCCCTATCACATTGCCAAAATTTCAAAACTCTGAACACGATATGGGCGAGACCATATCTCCGAAGTTTTGAAAGTCCGACAACAGTAAAAAAAAAAAAAACGGATGTGTATGTTTTTGCAGGGGGGCAAGCCCCCCTTGCAACTTAAATATACCAACTCCGAGATCATACTACAGTGAGGAAAATGGCAATTCCCGGGTTCCGCACTATACACCGATCCCAATATACAGTTGTCGGACTTTCAAAACTTTGGAGACATGGTCTCGGCCATATCGTCTTCGGAGTTTTGAAATGTCAGCAATATGATGGGGATATATATATATATATATATATATATATATATATATATATATATTTATATATATAGATATAGATAGACACACAGATATATATATACACACACACACATATATATATATATATATATATATATATATATATACACATTACATATGTATACATACATACACACACACACACACATATATATATATATATATATATATATATATACACACACACACACACACACACACACACATACATACACACACACACATATACATGCGCACAAACACACCCATACTACACATAAGCAGTACATATGTGCAGTCTCTCTCTTGCTGGTTCCAAGAGTCTTGCACTTTGAGATGCATGGTGTGTGCCCCCTCAGGCTTAGTCTGATGCATCTATAGTCAGCTTCTGGTGGGGAATCATTTGCCAGAAAGGCATGCCTTTCCTTTACCCACCTGTTCATTTTTTTCTGAGCTGCTAGTTCCACAAATTCCTTAGGAACCACTGCAGCATCAGTCTTGGCTGTGCCTTATGACACTGGCAACCTGCCTGGCTGTCCATTGTGCTTTATCTGGTATGTTGTAAAAAAAAAAAAAAAAAAAAAGTCTGTCTGACACTTCACTTTTTCTGCTGAAATAAAGATCCTGCAGATGTTGATATCAGAGACGGCCATGAAGAAAAATAGAAGTTATGTTCTTACCATAACGTTCCATGTTAGTTGTCTTCTTCTCGCCTTCTTCTTGCTGGATGGGTTCGGAGCCGACCTCGGCTCCGACTCGGCCACTCTAAAAGCTCGAGAGTTGGTTCCACCGGCTCGAGGCTCCCCATATATCCCACAATGCTAGGCGAGAGTTACCTCAGATCTCGTTTGTAAGCTAACCCCAGCTTATAATAGTTACAGAATAACTCTAAACAGAGTCCACCTCTAACAACAGGGAGAAAGAAGGGTGACCTACATCCTGATTCAGGAGATATGCAAGCAGCATATGTCTAAGAAAGAGGTGGTAGAAAGAGAGGTCACAATCACAACTCCTCTAGGTCTGTCCAGGCCAGGGGGAAGGAGGGTGGGGCGCAAGAAGAAGGCGAGAAGAAGACAACTAACATGGAACGTTATGGTAAGAACATAACTTCTATATGTTAAGTTGTCTATCTCGCCTTCATTCTTGCTGGATGGGACCGCGTCCCTAGCACCTTGTCCCGGGTGGCCTAACGGAACAGACTCCTGAGAACAGTGGTACCAAAGTTAGCTCTATGCCTAGAAGCTAAATCCAACTTATAATGAGAAATGAAAGTGTGAGGAGTAGCCCAAGTAGCCGCTGCACAAATGGTGTCAATAGGCAGTCTGTCTTGGAAGGCTAAGGAAGTAGCCAAAGCTCTTGTAGAATGGGCCTTAGGTTTATTAGGCAGCTTTTGGTGTCTAATCTCATAAACAAGGGTAATCAGAGATGTAAGCCATCTAGATAATGATACCTTTGAAACTGAAAGTCCCTTTCTGCCTTCTGCATAGGAGACAAACAGTTGGTCAGATTTTCTGAATTGTTTTTTCTATCCAAATAGTACCTCAACTGACGATGAACATCTAGCCAGTGTAATTTTTGTTCAGACCTATTGGAATATTCTGGAAAAAGACAGGGAGGTCAATGCTTTGATTTAGATTTGATGTCGAGACTACCTTAGGTAAAAAGGACGGGTTGGTTCGTAAGGATACCCTGTCCTTATGGAACAATAGATAAGGAGGTCGACAGCTGAGTGCATGAAGTTCTGAGACTCTTCTAGCTGAAGTAATAGCTACCAGAAAGAGAGTCTTCCATGATAGCAATTTTAAAGAACAGGATGCTGCAGGTTCGAAAGGGGTAGAATCAAAGAAGTAAGAACTAAATTTAGGTCCCAAGGAGAAGGAGGATTTCTTATAGGAGGTCTGAGAAGAAAAACTCCTTTCAAAAAGGCTTTGCAAAGCTTGTGGGACATTAAGGCAGACTCAGAAATACCCACATGAAAGTTAGAGATAGCTGCCAATTGAACTTTAAGAGTAGAAGGGGATGAACCTGCATGGAAGAGTTCAGCTAGAAAATCAAGGACTATTTGGATGGAAGCAGTGAAAGGATCTATGTCCCTTCCTTGAGCCCAAAATGTGAAACGTTTCCACTTACTCAAGTAAATCTTCCTAGTGGAAGATTTATGGGAAGCTATCAAAATATCTCGAACAGAGTGAGATAATTGAGGAAGCCTGGCTAAGGTTGGAACTGGAGGAACCAAGCAGTGAGGTTCAGAGAGGGGAGGGAGCGATGTAACTGACCCGATTGATGGATCAAAAGGTCTGGAACTAGGTCCAGATGCCAAGTTCGCTCCAGTAGAAATTGATGTAGAAAGGGGAACCACACCTGTCGAGGCCAGTAAGGAGCAATGAGGAGCAATGAGGATCAACGAGGCCTTCTGAGCGATAGCTTTCTGTATCACTTGAGAGATTAGTGGGAAGGGAGGAAATGCATACAGAAGTCCCCGGGGCCAAACTTGGACTAGAGCGTCTCTGCTGGGTTGGCCTGGTAAAGGGAATAGGGTGAAATAATGTCTGCACTTGCTGTTTTGGGGAGTAGCAAAAAGATCGCAGCAAGGCTGACCCCACTTGAGAAAAATCTCTCTCACAACAGAGTCTTTCAGAGACCACTCGTGAGGCATGAGGATAGCTCTGCTCAATTTGTCCGCTATTTGATTGGACTTCCGGGGATGTGCGTTGCTATCAGAAAACGCTGAGAAGAAATCGCCCATTGCCACAATCTGAGTGCTTCTCGACACAGGGGTAGGACCTGGTTCCGCCTTGTTTGTTGATGTACCACACTACAGACATATTGTCTGTCTGGATTGCAATCGTTCCCAAGGGGAGAGAGTCTTGAAGGGCTTGCAACGCAAAAAGCACTGCTCTCATCTCCAGAACATTTATGTGCAAGTGGCATTCGTCTGGTTGCCATGTGCCCTGGACCGTCCTGCCCTGATAATGCCCCCACCCGATCAGGGAGGCGTCCGTTGTCAGAGTAGCAACCGGAGGGAGGAACAAAGGGTCTTCCCAACCAGAGCTGAGGGAAGACATCCACCACATGAGATGATTTCTGCTCGCCTGCGTGATCATAATGGTGTGGGACATTGGAAGTTGCTGGTATGACCATTGTGTAAAGAGCATCCATTGAAGGATTCGCATGTGGAATCTGGCTAATGGAAGCAGAGGTATGGCAGCCGCCATAATTCCCAACACTTTCAGAACTAACCTGGCTTTGATTCTGTTGTTGTTGAAAAGGAGTGAGACCAGTCTGTGTATGTCTGTTATTCTCTGATCTGTTAGCCTCGCAGACATGTCTACTGTGTCTAGATTTGCGCCTATGTAGGTAATAGTACGACAAGGCGACAAAACAGACTTTTCGCAATTTATTGAAATGCCTAACTTTTGACAAATGCGAAAAGTGTAATCCCTGGCCATCAGAAGGAGATGCTTGGTGGGAGCTGTGAGGAGCAAGTCGTCCAAATATGGAAACACCTGGAATCCTTGACGTCTCAGGTGAGAAGCTACCACTGCCATGCATTTGGTAAACACCCGGGGAGCAGTGGTGAGACCAAAGGGCAGGGCCCTGAATTGAAAATGACTGGTTCCCAGCCTGAAGCGGAGGAATCTTCTGGAGCGTCTGTTCATTTTTATGTGATAGTACGCATCCTGAAGGTCTATAGAGCACATCCAGTTTCCTTTTCCCAATAGGGGAAGGATGGACTGCAGCGTGACCATCCGAAATCTTGTTTTCTTGACTGATCTGTTCAAGATACTGAGATCCAAAATTGGTCTCCAGTCCCCTGTTTTCTTTGGAACTAAAAAGAACCTTGAGTAGATTCCGGATCCTTGCTGGTCTGCTGGAACTGGCTGAATTGCTCTTTTTGCAAGCAGTTTTGAAATTTCCAAAACCGCTAGATCCCTTTGTGCGGGTGGAACATCTGGATGGGATTTTTTTGATTGTTTCGTAATGCGAAGAAAGGGGATAGAATAGCCTTCGGAAATGACGGACTGTACCCATTTGTCTTGAGTCAGGGATAGCCAGGCTTTTGGGTACAGTGACAACCTTCCCCCGACTGCCTCCGAAGGTGGGCAGCCGGGCAACACCTCAGGGATGCTGAAAGGGCTTATCAGAGAAGGCTTCTCGATTGCCCTGGTTCTGCGGAGCCCCTGCCTCGAGGCGGCGTCTACCATTGTTATTCCCCTCTGCCTCTGGCGGGTAACGACTTTGTCGTCAGGCGAAGTCCCTTGATTTTGTTTACGGAACCACATTTTCCCACTTTTCTGGCCTTTGGGGTAAGGCCTAGAAGGAGTAGAAAAACGGACTCCGACGGCAGAAAGAGTCTTGCCATCAGTCTCGCACCTAGTCAAGGTTTCCTTCACTTGAGGACCAAAGAGAGATGATCCATCAAACGGGGAGTTAGTGAAAGACGTCTTGAAGGGGTCCGCAAAATTGCATAGCCGTATCCAGGCATGCCTACGTAAGGCCACACCTGTCCCTGCGGACCTACTCGCTCCATCAGCCGCATAAGAAAGGAGGCGCATGGAGGAGTTGGCTATGGAGTTAAGGGTAGCCAGCTGAGTGTTCATTTTATCTTGAAACCCAGCAGCTGTAGGATCCTTCAACATGTCACTCGCTTCTTTAATCAAGTCCCTTTGAAGACGAGTGAAATGGCACAGGTAGTTCAGCGAACGCATAGTAAATGTCGCTGACGAAAACATCTGCTTCCCGTACCTGTCCATGGACCTAGATTCCTTGTTAGGTGGATGGACAGGTACTGAAGGATCAGCTAGTTCCTTCTTAGTGGCAGCAGCTACCACCATAGCATCCACAGAAACTCCTTTTGTCAAGAACTGCTTGTCTGCTGGTGCCGTTATGAATTTGGAGGGTCTCCTGGGAGTGGGGTCCACTGAATCAGGAGCCGTCCATGCCTTTTAGCAACCACCTGCATGAGGGGGTCAAAGGGGGACACCCAGGAGGTGGAAGGGCGAGAGCCAAACGCCTCAAGATATACAGATTCATCCTCCGAAGGGTTAAGGGCTGGCCAATTTCCCTCTGCTTCAGGATCTCTAGAATGTCTGCAAAAGAGACATCTTCAGAAGGGGAACGGGGGGAACCCTCGGAATCATCTAAATCTGTATCAGATGTAATTGACTCAGGTGAGTCAATGTGTTTCCTCTTACACTTCCTCTTCCGAGGGGCTCTTCTGCCAAGTCAGGAGAGGCCTCGGAAGAGGATGAGATCCCCACAGGGGGTTCCTGAGGAGCTGGCTCTCTGCGGTCCGGGATGAGGGAGTGAGTCGACTTGACCTGAGGCACCGTAGAGGGAGGGGCGGACGGAGCCGACTGTGGGGTAGAGCCAGGCTCTAACACACTCCGCATGACCTCGAAAGCACCCCTGTCAGGCAAAGCCAGAGGTCCCCGCTCCGAGCTGAGAACCCCCCTCGGCACCGACAGTGATGGCTCCGAGGCCGATGTCGGAGCCGAACTCACCAGCGCCGAAGCTCCGAGAGGAAGAGCGGGGTCGGACAAGGATCCGATGCCACTCACCCCCTCGGAGCCGACGAGGGAAGTCCGGCGCCGAGATTCTTCCAAGGAAGAAATCGGAGCCGACGACGGAGCCGAAGACAATTGTATCGGCTCCGACGCTATCACAGTCTCGGTTCCGACACGACCCGGCTCCGAGCTCAAGAGTGTCGAAGGAGGAATATATTGATGGACAGGGGCAGGCATCGACTGATGAGTCGGGCTCTGAAGCATCTGGGCCAGTGCCTCGGACTTAAGAAGTCGACTCACTACCCTCTGAAGGTCATGATCCGACAGCCTCGATGACCTAGAGGAGTGAGATCTTTGGCTCCGTTCAGACAGCAGGGGAGATCCTGGAGCCGAATGAACGGAGCCAAGGGATGGTGACCTGGACCTCTTCCTAGTTGTCGGCTCCGAAGGTCTGGTCGGAGCCGACACGGGAATTTCTAATACCTCGGCTCCAGCCGGAGCCGAGGGAACCACAGAAACTGTGGACTGAGACTCATCGGCTCCAGCTGGAGCTGATGTAGGCAGAGGTTTAGAAGCCTTAGGTCTCGGCTCAGTTGTCGGAGCCGAAGACCTAGATGCCTTGGAGGGCTTCCCTGAAGACACAGTAAGGGAATCCTCTGGCTTGAGTAAGCCTCTTAAAATTAACTTATTTTTTCTTTCCTGCAGGACCCTGGGGCTGAAGCCATGGCAAACAGCACAGGAGTCCTGCAGGTGCAAAGGTCCCAGACAGTAGACACAAGAAGTGTGAGCATCTGTCAGAGACATTTTCTGACAGCACGCATCACACTTCTTGAATCCGGAGACCTTTGCTTCTTTAGACATCTCAAAGGTGTAATCACACACACAGTCACAAACACACTGATTACACCTTGTCTAGTTTAACTTAAAATAAAACAACTAGCTAGGTTTTAAATTAAGAAAAAATAACACACACACACTCCACTAGGGAAAGAAAAAGGCCTGTAGGCCCAGGGAAGAACTTAAAGTTCTTGTGGGGAAAAAACAGGAATTTTTAAGAAAGGGGATAAGAATTCCTCTAAACTAAGGGAAATAAGTATAAATATTAAAATTAAAGGGGTTTTAATACACTAACTTTACAAGAAAGTCACTTACCAAGAACCGGTAGAAAACCAACACCTCGATCGCTGTAGAGGCAAACGAGATCTGAGGTAACTCTCGCCTAGCATTGTGGGATATATGGGGAGCCTCGAGCCGGTGGAACCAACTCTCGAGCTTTTAGAGTGGCCGAGTCGGAGCCGAGGTCGGCTCCGAACCCATCCAGCAAGAATGAAGGCGAGATAGACAACTTAACATCTATCCTTTTGTAAGGTCACAGGCTGGACTTTTGCTGGTTGTTACTCAAGCGTAGGCTGGTCATGCATTGCAGTGTGTAGCCTTGAACCCTCTGGATCTCCCCAGGGATTTAAATTTGGATGAGATACTTGTGAACAAGATTAAATATGAATTCCCTTGGTTCTTCAGTGATTTTTCACTGGGGCCAGGGATCTGGTAAACTTTCTAGACAGGGGAGCTTAACTGAAAGTAATGAAAGTAAACTGGTAGTGCAAGCACTCTCATCACAAATCTTAAGTATTGCTCATATCCTTTGAAAACTGTCACACAAAGATAAGTATCCTTGAAGTCCACTGTAAGTATGGCTTCAGGGCTTACCAACGGAAGTAGGGTCTACAAGGTCAATATTTTGACCTTTCAATCTTTAGAAATTTGTTTCAGCTGAACTGATCCAGAATGGGTTTGTGAGGTCCATCTTCCCTTAATACCAGGAAGAGTGTGAGGAAAAAATCTTTTGATTCCAGACTGGCAAGGGTTCTCTTCTACAGTCCAGGAGCCAGCATTATTTTTGATTGTTTTTACTAGATTTACCTGATCTCTAAGGACTTCCAGAATTCCCTTCTTTAGGGACCTTGGCACAAACTAGAATTTGTACCTCTGGAGACATTAGGGAACCACTGGTCTGAAGTTATGGATAGCCACTGTCCGCAGCATGTGGCCAGTTTTCGTCCTTTTCTGTTAATAAACTGCAAAGATAGGAGAGGGGCAGGGGTTATTTATTTATTTTTTGAATAGGGAAGTGAGGATGCTGGCGAAGTTATGACTGCTCCCTGTTAGAAGGACCCTGGTGGCCTCCTTGCCTCCCTCTTACTGCCGATCTCTGCTCCTTCAAACAAGCTTGTATAGCTTCTTTAGCTTGTCTGCCTTTGCCCTATGTCTGTTAAAATAAATCCCTGCTTAACTGGACAGTTTCTGTTGAATATTTGTATGGGAGAATGGAAAATGAGCTTGACAGACTGTAGTTTTCCACTTTCCTCCAATTTCATTAACACAAATCTTTGTATAAGCATAAGGTCCAAACAGCAGTTTCCTGTACAGGATGCACTAAGGAGCTGTGCTTTGACACCCTGAGAGAAGGGCTGAATCCTGATCCACGAGTGCCTTCTGAGGACTGATCCAGTTGCAGCAGTCCTGGATGCTGTGTCCACAGCATCATTCCCACATTTAATAGCACATATTCCCATTTTTCCAGTTGTAAAGTTGTCTGTGCTAGGTATAGCAAAGAAGTACTAGTATCAACCTGCACTCCCCCCACAATCCTCTAAGTTGCCTAAATATGTGATCTTGGTATTTCGGAAAGTGGGACTGGCCATAAAAGCCAGAAATGTAGAAGGGGAATAAAGAGAAAGGATGTGTAAGGCTTGGATTTCAGAGTGGCAAGTCACTGTCTGTGGCAAACTTGTGACCTGTGTTACTGCAACTAAACAAACACCGATAAAATCCAGAGAGTGACCTAGGGAGTGTTGAGACTTGGAGTAGTTTATTGTAATGCCTAGTCGAAGACACAGATGAAGCAAGTAGTCACAGGTTTGGATCCGTAGAGGCTTGGTGGAAGCAGAAAGGAGCCAGTTGTCTAGATAACGAAACATCCGGAATCTGTGCAGTCTCAGGTGAGCTGCAAACACTGCCATGCACTTGTTGAACATCTTAGCGGCTGTGCTTAGACTGAAGGGCAGGGCTCTGAAATGACAGTGACTGGCTCCCAGATGAAAATGTAGTTATCTCCTGGAGCACCATCAGTATCTTGACATGATAATACACATCCCTGTAGATCTATGTAACACATCCCATCGTCCTTCCACAAAAGTGGCAGAATGGGCTGAACCGTGACCATCTGGAATGTCAAGTGCTTTATGTATCGATCTCACTAAGATCCAAAAAGTACAGTTGTGTACACTTTCCATAAATGTAGATGTTCGAGTGTATTCACTGTTGCAGTCATTACATTTGGGTAGTCTGCTGGCAGGTTGCCCTCATTCGGCCTGAATTCCAAAGTCTTGGGTCCTGCGTCGGTTGTGGTCTCCTCTTCCATGATGTCAGGTCGTCACGGGTACAAAACATGCAGCCGACACCATTTTCATTAGTTTTTCTTGCCCCTGATGTCAGGTGCCCCCAAAAAGGTAGCAATATTATATATATCTATATACATGCATCAATATAAACTTTACCTTCAACTACAAACAAATACACCACACAGGCTGTAGAAGACAGAGAAGGAAGATAAACTGTAGAATGACAGGGGGATGGCGGGAGGGTAACTTGGACTGCAACAGTGAATACACTCGAACATCTACATTTATGTTAAGTGTACACAACTGTACTATGTTCTTCGTGTTTCACTGTTGCAGTCATTACATTTGGGTAGAATCCCAAAGCTATGGTTGAGAGGCTGGAGCTAAACAGCATTAGGTGCGGCTATAAGGCCCTGCAGTACTGCAGTGGCAAAGTCTGCCCTGGACTTAAGAGTAGAGAGGCAAATGGTAATGCTTTGTAAAGGTGTGAACAGAACTCCAAGTAGCAGCCTCTATAATATCTTTGGTTGGTACTCCTCTGAGAAAGGCTGCTGAAGTAGCTGCAGCTCTGGTGGAATGAGACCTAATGCCCTTGGGCACAGGCTTACCATGGTGTAAGTAGCAGAAATGACCTTTCCTTCTGATCCTGCAGCATATGACACTAGTAATTGCTCAGTTTTTCTTAGAGCTTTTGTCCTGCTCAAGTAGAAGCTTAGCTGTCTGTGTACGTCCAAAGAATGCAGAATTCTCTCCCCTTTGTTCTGCGGATTTGGATAAAAAGTCGGCAGATTAATTGGTTAAGAGCCACACTGGAAACCACCTTAGGCATAAAAGTAGGATTTGTCCTCAGAGACATCTTGTCTGGGTAAAATATGATAAAAGGCTCTACAGCCATGAGGGCCTGTAGTTCTGAAACTCTTCTTGCTGAAGTAATTGCTAGTAGCAGAGCTGTCTTCAATGATAAGAACTTTTATATCAGCGGTAGCGGCTGCTTCAAATGGAGGCAGAGTGAGCTTTTCCAACACATAATTGAGGTCCCATGCACGTAATGGTGATCTTCTAGCAGGCCTTAGGTTTTTGGCTCCTCTAAGATACTGCTATAGTAAAGGATGAGAAAAGATTGGTGGCTCTGTACTGTAACGAGCAGAGATGGCAGAGGCATGGATTTTGATTGATGAGAAAGATAGGCCTTTGCTAAGCATCTCAGTTAAGTATTGTAATATCTGAGGAATATGTGGTTCTGCTGTATCAGTCCCTTGTGCTTGATTCCAAGCACAGAATTTCTTCCATTTGTCAGCATAAGATTTTCTAGTACTAGGCCTTCTGGCTTCCAAAATGACATCCATCACAGCTTTACTGAGAGGTGTCGTTGGTATGATTACATGATTAGCCATGCTGCCAGGTTCAGAGTCTGTAGTTGATTGTGCAGGATCGGATTGTTTTGCTGGGACAGTAGTTGTGGTCTTTGAGGCAAGGTCCAAGCTGGGTATTGAGACAAGTTCCTTAGGATTGAGTACCAGTATTGGCGGGGCCAGTCCGGGGCAATTAATATCATCCTTGGCTTCTCTTGCCTGACTTTTAGGAGGACCTTGGGTAGAAGAGGCAGAGGAGGGAAGGCGTAAACTGACAGGATTTTCCAACTGAAGGATAGGGCGTCCACTTTCCATGCTTGTCTGTTATAAGTCCTTGTGCAGAATCTTTCCAATTGATAATTTTGAGGAGAGGCAAATAGATCTATGTCTGGGCTTCCCCATTTCTCTGTTATCATGCTGAATACTTCTGGATTTAGTTTCCACTCGTGAGGATCCATAAGGCTCTGCTTAAATCGTCTGCCAGAGTGTTCGGTTTTCCTGGCAAGAATTGAGCTTGAAGATTTATTTGATAGGTCAAAGCTGTGTTCCACAGTGCCATGGCTAAGCAAAGGGGATATGAGTGTGTGCCCCCTTGCTTGTTAATATACCACATGACTGTGGTGTTGTCCATCTATCAGTAGTTGCCCTGGATGAAGCAAGTCCATGAAAGCTGTTAGGGCATTTTGAACAGCTAGCATCTCTTTCTGGTTGATATGCAGATGCATTTGATTTGGTGCCCATATGCCCTGAATGCATCTTCCTGCCATGTGGGCCCCCCAGGCATAATCTGATGCGTCTGTTGTTAAGGTTTGGCTGGCAGGGGGTAGAGTGAAGGGCCATCACCTGTTTTGGTGACAGGCCTTTTCCCACCATAGAAACTCCTGTTGCAGGCAGGGGATGAGAGGAATCATTGTTTCCAGACTGTGTGAATGTTGACTCCGTAAACCTTTTAGGTACCACTGCAGTTTCCTCATATGCAGTCTTGCATATGGAATTAGTAGAATGCAGGATGCCATGAAGGCCAGAGCCTGCAGAATTTGTCTTGCAGAAGACTGGGTTTTTGTTGCCATCAGTTTGAAGTAAGTAGTCAGTTGCCTTTGTTTGTCTGGCGTGAGGTAAACCATCTGGGCAGTTGTATGCAAGCTTGCACCCAGGAATGTTATCTTTTGAGAGGGTACCAGTTGTGATTTCTTTTCATTTATTGTGTACCCTATGCATGCTAGAAGCTTTTTCACAAGCGCCAGGTGTCATAGAACAGTGTCTTTGTTCTCTGCTTGAATGAGACAGTCATCCAAGTAAGGATATATTTGGATACTTCTTTCTCTGCAAAATGCAATTACTGGTGCCAGGCACTTTGTAAAGACCCTGGACGCAGTAGATAAGCTAAAGGGCAGTGCAGAGAATTGGTAATGCATTAAGCCAGCCTTGAATCTGAGGTATCTTCTGCACGACTGTCTTATTGGGACATGCAGGTATGCCTCAAGTCTAAAGTCACCAGCCAAGCATTCTTGCCCAGCATGGGCAGAAGCTGTTGCAAGGTGAGCATTTTGAATTTTGGAATGTCCAGGTATGTGTTCAAAATCGATAAATCCAGTATTGGCCGCCAGGCCTTGCCCTTTCTGGGTACCAAGAACAGTCTCGAGTAAAAACCTTGTCCTTTTTCCTGTTCTGGTACTGTCTAAATGGACCCCATATCCATGAGGGACGTAACCTATTTCTGTGCCTCTGCCCATTGGTTCTTTGGCAGGTCTGGCCAACCATTTGTCATTGGCAGAGTGTGGAAATGGAATCTGTATCCCTGTGATACGATGTTCAGTACCCATTTGTCCTGGGTTATTAACAATTTTGAGCAAAAAGTGCTAATTTTCCCCCTATGGGTGCTGCCAACAGTTAAGTGCTTGGTGTAGGCAAAGGAAAGTCATTGGGATTGCTTTCTGTAGGTTTGCACTTTATCTCCCCCAGATTTGGAGGAGGATGCGCCCCACTGCTTTGACCTGTATGAGTCTTGAGCCTGGTACCTGGAACCCTTAGGGCATCTGGATTTGCCCTTTGAGCTCTGTCTGACACAGGAAAGGACCATTTTTTTGTAGGCCAGTGTCTGCTGAATCTAGGTGGCTGCACTTGCAAGAAATCTTTAACAGTTTGCATAGACTTAGCTTTGTCTTCCATTTTCTTTAAAACCTCTTCTGCCTTAATACCAAACACAGAATCATGCTGTAAAGGTGCATCTAGCAATTTAGCTTTAACATTATCAGGCAAATTTTGTTCCTTTAACCAGGCATGCCTCCTAATCACAGATCCAGTAACTGCGGCCCTGCAGTAGGCCTCTAAAGAATCAAAACCACATTGCAAAGTATGCTTTCCAACTTGTTCACCTGCATGCAATAATTCCTTATTTTCTGCATATTCTGAAATCATCATAACATGTTGTTGGTATTTAAGCATATGAAATTGACAGTTTAAGGCCCTAATTGCCAAGGCTGCAGATGTATAAACCTTTTCCCCAAGTGTCCAGCGCCCTTGAATCTCTGCCAGAGGGGGTAGGGTTTTTTGCTGTTGAGGCCTTAACTTCCTTTGGACCCTGTGAAATAGTTTCAGGATCAGCAGCAAGGTTTCTAAATAAAAAAATTATGAGAGTCAGGGACCCTGTAATACCGGTCCGGCTTACTGGGAGCCGGAGGTAGAGAGTCAGGGATCGGCTTGACTCCGAAAAAACATCATCCACAATGTCTAACAGAGGGGGGGTGGCTAAAGGCTTGTGCTGAGGGAGGAGGAGGAAATCCCTGAGCCTCTTTTTTGATTCTGAGAAGTCTTGACTCTCCCAGTGAAAATGTTCTCTCAAAGTATGCAAGGTTTCTCCAAAAGAATAATCCTCAGGAGGAGATGCAGATGGAATAGACTCCTCAGCATCAGAATTCTCATAGGGAGGTAAAGATAATTCCTGATCAGAAGAGAAATCAGAAGAAAAGAGAAACCTGATCTGAAGATTCATAATCAGTGTCTTGCCTTGGCCTCTTATCTGAAGGGGGATGGGTACCCCTGATCAAGGTAATAAGGTCTTCAGCCATTTTTATCACCTGTTTTTTAGGCATAGAGGCCTGTGCACATGGCTCAGGCGTCGTTTTTTTAGTTTTTGAAGGTGGCTTCCTTTGGTTTTGCAGCTTTCGTCGGTTTGATATAAAAATGTTGAGGTCTGAATACACCCTCAGAAGCCGGTGCCTGCTCAGCGGCTCTGGACCCATCCGAGGGAGATACATCCCTCGGTCCAATACCCTGAGTATCTTGCGGAATACTGGACTCCACACGGGTGTTGGCAGAGGCCTGCGACTCAAAGGTAGCGGGTATCAGGGGCTGCGAAAGCGCCTCACTGAGTACCAGCGAACTGGCGACTGGCTTAGGAGAAGCTTTGTCGTCTGTTTTGGATCTTGACTGCCTTTCTCTGTCCTTTTCTTTTTTATGTACGCCGGTAGTCGGACTGCTATCAGATGACATCTCTGGGTAGTTAAATCTATTTCCAAAATACTTAGATGCAAAAATATACCGACGCTTAATAGTGCGTTGGTTAAATCTAGCACAAAACCGACAGCCAGTCACGTTCTGATCAGGGCCTAGGCAAGGAATACAGTATAAGTGGAAATCCTTATGAGGTATTTGCTTCCCACAAGTAATACAATTATTAACTTTTTCTGACATCGGTAAAAAGCAAGAAAAAAGTTTCCCCAACGGGGTATTTAGCTTTTTTGAAGACTTCGGTTCTGAAACTCAAATGCGAATATTTCAGTAGTCGGCCGACCGGCACTTGCGAAATGCTTCTGCTTTGGGCACCGCGTGGCAAGAAAGACTAAAGAAAATGGAGTCGGCTGCATGTTTTGTACCCCCTGATGACCTGACGTAATGGAAGAGGAGACAGCAACCGACGCAGGACCCAAGACTTTGGAATTCAGGCCGAATGAGGGCAACCTGCCAGCAGACTACCCAAATGTAATGACTGCAACAGCGAAACATGAACAACATCTGGTCTTAGGTCCCCTGTCTTCTTTGGCACTAAAAGAAATAGAGTATGTTCCAGATCCTTTTTTGTCTGAGAGGACCATTTGGATGATTCTTTTCTCAGCAGCTTTTCTATTTTCTATGGCTGCTGCTTTCCTCCGACTGGATGGAACATCAGGAATTCTTTTGTTGTGCTTTGAGGGTAGAAGGGAAAATGGTATATGCAACAACTTCTTCATATACTATTCACCCAGGTATCTTTGGCAATCACTATCCAGGCTTCTGGGTGTAGAGACAACTGCCCCTCACCCGTGACTGCCTCCACGATGTAGCAGTCGGGTAACCCTTCAGGGGCAGTGAAAGGGTGGCAGCTTTGACTTGAGATCCCCCCTCTTCTGTGAGGGGATCTTTCTAAATAGGAGACATAGGAAGAACCTTGCATCTTTCTGAACCACATCTTTCTGCCATCTTTCTGGTACCAGAAAAAGGTCCTTTGAGGGGTAGAAAAACGGATTCTCATGGCAGATGTCGTCTTTCCATCTTGTTCACTCCTAGAGAGTATCTTTCACCTTAAGACCAAACAAGATGGTTCCATCAAAAGAGTCAATGATGAAGGAAGATTTGAAGAGCTCTGCAAAATCACAAAGGAACATTCAGCTGTGCTACTGAACCCACAACTCTAGAAGCTCCCTCTGTGGTATGAGAATTTAATCTCATGGAAGCATCTCACAGACACTGGAGGATGGCCAGTTGTGAAAATAGTCTTCTTGTCTTCTGCAGACATGGAGCCCCATACTGGAAAAAGTACAGTTGTGTACACTTACCATAAATGTAGATGTTCGAGTTTATTCACTGTTACAGTCATCACTTTTGGGTCATCTGCTTGCAGTAGCCCTCAGTCAGCCTGATTAATAAAATCTTGGGTCCTGTGTCGGTTGCTGTCCCTTCTTCCATGACATCATGTCATCAGGGGTAGAAAACATGCAGCTGACGCCATTACATCAGTTTTTCTTGCCCCAGATGTCAGGTGCCCCCTTAATGGAAAGCAATTAAATCTATAAAAATACAAGGTTATACCGCCAACAAAAGAGCAAATACACCCAAAGCTTTTGAAGACAGTAAAGGAAAGTAGAAGTACATCCAAAAAAGAAAAAGAAGGGGGCTGGAGGGAGGGTAACCAGGACTGCAACAGTGAATACACTCGGACATCTACATTTATGGTAAGTGTACACAACTGTAATATGTTCTTCGTGTTTCACTGAAGCAGTCATTACTTTTGGGTAGATTCCCAAAGCTAAGGATGGGAGGAGGAATTTAAATAAAATTAGGACCAGATAAAATGCCCTGCAAGACTGCAGTGGCAAAGCCAGCTCTGGATTTAGAGAAAATTGGCAGATGGTAATGCTTGGTGAAAGTATGTACAGAACTCCAAGTTGCAGCTTCTAGGATGTCCCTGGTAGGGACGCCTCTGGGAAAAGCTGTAGAGGTAGATGCAGCCCTGGCAGAGTGGGGTCCGATCCCCTGTGGGATAGGTTTTCCATGGTGTTTGTAGCAAAAAAGAATGCAATGGCCTGTCCATTTGGAAATGGTTTGCTTTGAAACAGCCTTCCCCTCTGTCCCTGCAGCAAATGCCACCAGCAGTTGATCAGATTTCCTTTGAGGTTTAGTTCTGTCCAAGTAGAATCTAAGTTGTCTGTGCACGTTTGTGTACATAATCCATTCCCCTTTGTTATGTGGATTAGGAAAAAAGGTAGGCAAATAATATGGACTGATTAAGGGCCACACTGGATACCACCATGGGCATGAAGGAGGGATTGGTCCTGAGGATACCCTGAAAGATGGTGAAAGGCTCCACTGCCATGAGGACCTGTAATTCAGATACCCTTCTTGCTGAAGTGATTGCTAAAAGGAAAGCTGTTTTCCAAGAAAGGAATTTTATGTCCGCAGTGGTAGCTGGCTCGAAAGGAGGAAGGGTGAGCTTTTCCAATACAAAGTTGAGGTCCCAGGTTGGAGTTGGAGCTCTCCTGGGTAGTCGTAGATTTTTGACCCCTCTGAGGAACTGCTTAAGCAGTGGATGAGAGAAGATGGGTGGGTTCTGTGTTATATTGAGCTGAGATGGCTGAGGCATGAATTTTGATGGAGGAGAAAGACAGGCCCTTATGAAGCATCTCAGTTAAGTATTGTAAGATCTGAGGTAAATTGGGCACTGTTGTGCTCATCTCTTGAGATTGGTTCCAGGCACAGAATCTTTTCCATTTTCCAGTGTAAGACTTTTTGGTACTAGGCCTCCTTGCCTCTAAAATGATATCCATCACTGGTTTACTGAGGGATGGTAAAGGAGAAATTATGTAATTAGCCAGGCTGCTAGATTCAGTGTTTGAAGTTGAGGATGCAGAATTTGGTTCTCCTGCTGAGACAATAGAGTAGGAGTATGAGGCAGGTGCCATGGGGCCTACAGTGACGCACTTCGCAATAGGAGGAACTAGTGTTGGCGTGGCCAGTCTGGTGCAATCAAAATTGTCCTTGGTTTGTCTCGTTTGATCTTTAGAAGTACTTTGGAGAGCAGAGGCAGAGGAGGAAAGGCATAAACTGATAGGTTTTTCCAGCTGAAGGACAGAGCATCCACTTTCCAAGCTTGTTTGTGAAGAGTCCTTGTGCAGAATTTGTCCAACTGATAGTTGTGGGGGGAGGCAAACAGGTCTATATCCGGGCTCCCCCATTTGCTTGTCAACATGTTGAAAATCCTTGGTTCCAGTTTCCACTCGTGTGGGTCCATGAGGTTTCTGCTTAGTTCGTCTGCCAGTGTATTTAATTTTCCTGGCAGGAATTAAGTTTGTAAATGTACCTGATAGCTCAGGGCTGTGTTCCACAGTGCCATGGCTAGTCTGCAGAGGGGGTAAGAATGCGTACACCCCTGCTTATGTACCACACAAAACAGTGGTGTTGTCCATATTTATCATTAATTGTCCTGGATGAATGTGGTCCTTGAAGGCTGTCAGAGCATTCTGTACAGCTAACATTTCTTTTTGATTGACATGCAGGTGCATTTGACTTGGGTTCCATTTGCCCAGAATGCACTTCCCTACCAGGTGGGCCCCCCATGCATAGTCGGATGCATCTGTTGTTAAGGTTTGGACGGCAGGGGGTAGTGGGAATGGTAGTCCCCTGATTTGGTGGCAGGCCTCTGCCCACCAAAGGAACTCTAGGCGTAGGCAAGGTATGACAGAAATCATTGCCTCTAGATCCTGTGAATGTTGACAACATAGGCTTTATAGATACCATTGCAGTTTCCTCATATGCAGCCTTGCATATGGAATTAGAAGAATGCAGGAGGCCACGAACCCCAAGGCTTCCAGTAATTGCCTTGCAGATAACTGAATTTTTGTGGCCACTTGTCTGAAGTAGGTTGTCAAATGAATCCGTTTCTCTGGCGTGAGGAAAGCCATCTGGAAAGTTGTATTCAAGCTTGCTCCCAGGAATATAATTTGTTGACAGGGTACCTGTTGTGATTTCTTTTCATTTATGGTGCACCCCAGACAAGTCAGTACCCTTTGAACAAAGGCCAAATGATTCAAAAGTATGTCCTGGCTTTCTGCCTGAATTAGACAATCGTCCAGATATGGGTATATTTAAATATTTCTTTGCCTGCAGAATGCAATGACTGGAGCTAAGCACTTTGTGAATACCCTGGGCGCAACAGTTAAGCCAAAGGGGAGTGCAGAGAACTGATGGTGCATGTAGCCTGCTTTGAAGCATAGGTATTTTAGGCAAGACTCCCTAATAGGGATGTGCAGGTATGCTTCTTTTAAGTCTAGTGTTGCCAACCATGCATCTTTGCCTAGCATAGGAAGCAGCTGGTGAAGAGTCAGCATCTGAATTTTGGAATCACCAGAAAGGTATTCAGAGTAGAAAGGTCCAGGATAGGACGCCATGTATTGCCTTTTCTGGGTACCAGGAAAAGTCTTGAATAAAAGAACCCTTGTCCCTTTTCCTCTTCTGGTACCAACTGAATAGCCCCCATACTTAAGAGAGAGTTTACTTGATTTTGGGACTCTGCCCACTGATTTGGGGGTAGACAGTACAGTTGTGTACACTTACCATAAATGTAGATGTTCGAGTATATTCACTGTTGCAGTCATTACATTTGGGTAATCTGCTAGCAGGTTGCCCTCAGTCAGCCTGATTAACTAAGTCTTGGGTCCTACGTCGGTTGCTGTCCCTTCTTGCATGACATCAGGCAGTCAGGGGTATAAAACATGCAGCCGACGCCATTACAGTTTTTCTTGCCCCAGATGTCAGGTGCCCCCCAAATGGGGAGCCAAATATTTAAGTAATTTAAAAACACAAAAATATACCTCCAAACAAAAGCAAATACACCAAAAAGGCTTTTAAGCATAGTAAAGGAAAGTAGAGGTACAGTAAGAGAAAAACAGGGGGTTGGAGGGAGGGTAACCAGGACTGCAACAGTGAATACACTCGAACATCGACATTTACATTAAGTGTACACAACTTTACTATGTTCTTCGCGTTTTACTGTTGCAGTCATTACATATGGGTAGATCCCCAAAGCTATGGTTGGGAGGATGGATTTATACAACATTAGGACCAGCTATAAGGCCCTGCAGGACAGCAGTGGTAAAGCCAGCTCTGGATTTAGAGAAGAAAGGTAAATGGTAATGTTTGGTGAACGTATGAACTGAGCTCCAGGTAGCAGCGTCTAGAATGTCCCTGGTAGGAACACCTCTGAGAAAGGCTGTAGAAGTAGATGCAGCCCTGGTGGAATGAGATCTGATCCCCTAGGGGATAGTTTTACCACTGTGCATATAGCAGAAATGAATACAATGGCTTATCCATTTGGAAATAGTCTGCTTTGAAATAGCCTTTTCCTCTGCCCCTGCAGCAAATGCAACCAGTAGTTGTTCAGATTTTCTTAGAGATTTTGTACTGTTTAAGTAAAATCTAAGTTGTCTGTGTACATCCAATGAATACAGAATCTGCTCCCCCTTGTTCTGTGGATTGGGAAAGAAAGTTGGCAAATGAATGGTCTGATTAAGAGCCACACTGGATGCCACCTTAGGTATGAAGGATGGATTGGTCCTGAGAGACACCCTGTCCGCAAGAAAAATAATGAAAGGCTCCACTGCCGTAAGACCCTTTAATTCGGAAATCCTTCTAGCTGAAGTGACTGCTAAAAGGAAAGCTGTTTTCCAGCAGAGAAATTTTAAGTCTACAGTAGCAGCTGGCTCGAAAGGAGGGAGAGTGAGTTTTTCCAGTACAAAATTGAGGTCCCAAGCAGGGGTTGGAGCTCTCCTTGGTGGTCTTAAGTTTTTGCCCCTATGAGATACTGCTTTAGCAGAGGATGAGAGAAGAGGGAAGGTTCTGTGTTGTAATGAGCTGAAATTGCTGAGTCATGGATTTTTATGGAAGAAAAGGACAAGCCTTTGTGAAGCATCTCAGTTAAGTATTGTAAAATCTGAGAAATATTGGGCACTGCTGTGTTTATTCCTTGTGATGGATTCCAGGCACAGAACCTTTTCCATTTGTCAGCATAAGATTTTTTAGTACTAGGCCTTCTTGCCTCCAAAATGACATCCATCACAGGTATGCTGAGGGATGCTAAAGGTGAATTTAGGTGATTAGCCACGCTGCAAGATTCAAAGTTTGAAGCTGTATGTGCAGAATTTGGTTGTTCTGCTGATACAGTAAATAAGGTGTCTGAGGCAGGTGCCATGGTGGAAGGTGCGACACATTGCGCAGGAGTGGGTACCAGTGTTGGCGAGGCCAGTCTGGAGCAATCAAAATCATTTTTGGTTTGTCCTGTTTGACTTTTAGTAGAACTTTGGAGAGCAGAGGCAGAGGGGGAAAAGCATAGACTGATGGGTTTTTCCAGCTGAATGATACAGCATCCACTTTCCAGGCTTTTTGTGATAAGTTCTTGTGGAGAACTTGTCCAACTGATAGTTCTGGGGTGAGGCAAAAAGATCTATGTCTGGACTACCCATTTGCGTGTCAACATGTTGAAAATCCGTGGTTCCAGTTTCCATTTGTGTGGGTCTATGAGATTTCTGCTTAGTTCATCTGCCAGATTATTCACCTTTCCTGGCAGGAATGGAGGTTGTAGTTGTATTTTATAGGTCAAGGCCGTGTTCCACAATACCATGGCTAGTCTGCAAAGGGGGTAGGAGTGTGTACCCCCTGCTTGTTTATGTACCACATAACTGTGGTGTTCTCTGTCTTTATCATTAATTGTCCTGGATGAAGGTAGTCCATGAAGGCTGTCAGTGCATTCTGTACAGCTATCATCTCTTTTTGACTGATATGAAGGTGCATTTGATTTGGGCACCATTTGCCCTGAATGCACTTCCCTGCCAGATGAGCCCCCCCCCCAAGCATAGTCTGATGCATCTGTAGTTAGGGTTTGGGCGGCAGGGGGTGGAGTGAATGGCAGTTCCTTGTTTTGGTGGCAGGCCTCTGCCCACCATAGGAACTCTAGTTGCAGGACAGGTATCATTGTTTCCAGGCTGTGACAATGTTGACTCCATCAACTTTTAAAGTACCACTGAAGTTTCCTCACATGCAGTCTTGCATATGGAATTAGAAGAATGCAGGAGGCCATGAACCCCAAGGCTTGCAGAATTTGTTTTGCAGACAGCAGGGTTTTTGTGGCCCCCTGTTTGAAGTAAGTTACCAAATTAATTTGCTTTTCTGGAGTAAGGTAAGCCATCTGGGCAGCTGTATTCAAGCTTGCACCCAGGAATGTAATTTTTTGAGAGGGTACCAGCTGTAATTTATTTTTGTTTATGGTGTACTCTAGACAAGTTAGAACCATTTTTACAAACGCCAGATGTTTTAGAAGAATGTCCTTGTTTTCTGCCTGAATTAGACAATCGTCCAGGTATGGATATATTTGAATATTTCTTTGCCTGCAAAATGCAATTACTGGAGCCAGGCACTTTGTGAAGACCCTGGGCGCAGTAGATAAGCCAAAGGGCAGTGCAGAGAACTGGTAATGCAAGTAGCCTGCTTTGAAGCGGAGGTATCTTCTGCAAGATTCCCTGATTGGGATATGCAGGCAAGCCTCTTTTAAGTCTAGAGTTACCAACCAGACATCTTTGCCTAGCATAGGAAGTAATTGTTGAAGAGTCAGCATCTTGAATTTTGGAATGTCCAGAAATGTGTTTTGAGTAGATCAGTCCAGAATTAGACGCCATAATTTGTCTTTTCTGGGTACCAGGAAAAGTCCTGAATAGAAACCTTGCCCCTTTTCCTCTTCTGGTACTGGTTGAATAGCCCCCATGTTCATAAGGAACAGTACTTGTTTCTGGGCCTCTGCCCACTGATTTGGGGCCAGGTCTGGCCATCGGTTTGGGATTGGCAACATATGGAAATGAAATCTGTATCCCTGGGATACTGCATTTAAAACCCATTTGTCCTTTGTTATAAGTTGCCAGTTTCTTGCATGAAGTGCCAGTTTTCCCCCGAAGGGGGGGCTAAAAGGTAAGTGCTTGGTAAATGTAAAGGGAAGTCATTGAGACTGTTTTACCATAGGGAGATGCCTTGTTTCCAGATTTGGAGGAGGAGGCACCCCATTGTTTTGTTCTAAAAGTCCCTTGTGACTGAAACCTGGAGCCTTTGGAATGTCCGAGTTTGACTTGAGTGGCTCTCGAAGGAACTGGAAAGGACCAGTTTTTAGTAGGCCAGTGCCTACTAAATCTTGGAGGTTGCACTTGTAAGAAATCTTTCACAATTTGCATAGATTTAGCTTTATCTTCCATCTTTTTTAAAACTTCTTCAGCCTTATTACCAAAGAGACGGTCCTGTTGTAAAGGAGCATCCAACAATTTTGCTTTAACATGATCAGGCAGAGTTTGCTCTTTGAGCCATGCATGCCTTCTTAGCACAGACCTAGTTACAGCAGCCCTGCAAGAGACCTCCAAAGAATCAAGACCACATTGCAAAGTATGCTTTCCAGCTGAATGCAATAAATCCTGTAAATCTTTATTTTCCACACTATCAGAAATTAACATAATTTTCTGTTTAAACAGTCCCATGATATGCTGTTGATATTTAAGCATATGAAATTGACAGTTTAAAGCTCTGATTGCCAAGGCTGCAGAAGTGTAAATCTTCTTACCCCATCTATCCAGCGCCCTGGAATCTCTATCAGAAGGGGTAGGATATTTAGCAGTAGAGGCCTTAATGCCCTTGGGACCCTGAGAAATGGTTTCAGGATCTGCAATAGGATTTTTGAAAAGGAATTTGTGGGAGTCAGGAACCCTGCAGTATCGGTCTGGCTTACAAGGAGCCAGAGGCAGAGAATCAGGGGCCATACTAGATTCTGAAAAAACATCAACAACAATGTCTAGAACAGGAGGTATAGCCAAAGGCCTATGCTGAGGAAGAAGAAGAAAATCCCCAAGTCTCTTTTTAGATTCAGAGAAATCCTGACTTTCCCAGTGGAAATGTTCCCTTAAGGTATGTAAATTTAACCCAAAAGAAAAATCCTCAGGGGAAGAAGTAGACGGAATGGAATCTTCTGCATCAGAGTCCTCATAAGTAGGTATAGACAAATCCTGTTCATTAGAAGAGTCAGAAGAAACAGAATCCTGCTCAGAAGATTCATAATCAATGTCTTGTCTAGGCCTCTTAGAAGGGGGGTGGGGTTGGCTACCCCTGATCAGAGTAATTAAATCTTCAGCCATTTTGATCATTTGTTTTTTAGGCATAGGGGCCTGCGCATGTGGCACAGGCATCCGTATTTTAGACATAGATTTAGACTTTGGCCTTAGTTTTGAGGATGGAGTCGGTCTAATATACAAATCTGTAGGCCTGAAAACACCCTCAGAAGCCGGTGCCTGCACAGTGGCTCCGGACCCATCTAAGGTAAGAGATATCCACGGGTTCCATAATTGAAGTATCTCGCGGCATACCAGACTCTGAATGGGTCTGAGTAGAGGCCTGTGAATCAGAAGTAGCGGGTATCAGGGGCTGCGAAAGCGCCTCACTGAGTACCAGCGGACTGGCGACTGGCTTAGGAGAAGCATCGTCATCAGTTTTGGACCTCGACGGCCTCTCTCTGTCTTTTTCTTTGCGTTTTTAAGGTATTCCGGTAGATGGATTGCTAACTGATGACATTTCTGGATAATTAAAGCGTGAGCCAAAATATTTAGAAGCAAAAATATACAGACGTTTAATAGTGCGTTGATTAAATTTAGCGCAAAACCGACAGCAAGGTACATTGTGGTCAGGGACTAGGCAAGGAATACAGTACAAATGAAAATCCTTATGAGGTATTTGCTTCCCACAAGTAATGCAATTATTAACTTTTACTGACATCAGTAAGGAGCAAGAAAAAGTTTCCCCAACGGGGTACTTAGCTTTCTGACTTTGGTTCTGAAACTCGAAAACGAAAATTTCAGGAGTCGGCTAACCGGCACTTGTGAACTGCTTCTGCTTCGGGCACCGCACAGCAAGAAAGACTGGTATAATGGCATCGGCTGCATGTTTTATACCCCTGATGAACTGACGTCATGGAAGAAGGGACAGCAACCGACGCAGGACCCAAGACATTCTTAATCAGGCCGACTGAGGGCAACCTGCCAGCAGATTATCCAAATGTAATGACTGCAACAGTGAAACACGAAGAAAAACTGGCCACCTGCTTGGTGTTGGTAAGGTGTGGAAGTGAAATCTGTATCCCTGGGACACTATATTTAAAACCCATTTGTCCTGGTTAATGAGTTCCCAGTTTTTGGCCTGCAGACCAATCTTTCCGCCTAAAGGAGCATTCAGTTGGGAAGTGCTTGGAAGTTTTAGAAGCAAGTCATTCAGACTATTTTCCATAGGGGGGAGTCTTACTACACCCTGATTTGGGTGCGGAAACCCCCCACTGCTTAGTCTTGTGTGTCCCCTGGGACTGAAACCTGGGGTTTCTGCTATGTCTGGGTTTGGCTTGAGAAGACCTTGAAGAGGCTGGAAAGGACCAATTCTTAGAGGGCCAGTGCCTACTAAACCTAGGAGGCTGAACTTGTAAGAAATCTTTAACAGTTTGCATAGATTTAGCTTTATCTTCCATCTTTTTAAGAACTTCCTCAGCCTTGTTGCCAAATAGGTGGTCCTGATTTAAGGGAGCATCCAACAATTTAGCGTTAACATGATCAGGTAAAGATTGTTCCTTAAGTCAAACATGCCTTCTGAGCACAGAACCAGTAACAGCAGCCCTGCAAGAGGCCTCTAAAGAATCAAATCCACATTTCAAAGTATGTTTTCCAACCTGTTCAGCAGAATGCATTAAATCCTGTAATTCTTTATTTTCCGCACAGACAGGAATCAACATCATTTTCTGTTGATACTTTAACATATGAAACTGGCAGTTTAAAGCCCTAATGGCCAAGGTTGCAGACGTGTAAACCTTCTTACCCCATCTATCCAGTGCCCTGGAGTCTCTATCAGAAGGGGGAGGATTTTTAGCAGTAGAAGCCTTAATGCCCTTGGGTCCCTGTGAAATAGTCTCTGGATTCGCAATAGGATTTTTAAAAAGGAACTTGTGTGATTCAGGAACCCTGTAATATTTGTCAGGTTTTCTGGGAGCAGGAGGCAAGGAATAAGGGGCCAAACTAGATTCTGAAAAAGCATCATCATCAATGTCTAGTACTGGAGGAATAGCTAAAGGCCTATGCTGAGGCAGGAGTAAGAAACCTCTAAGCCTCTTTTTTTGAATCAGAAAAATCCTGGCTTTCCCAGTGAAAATACTCCCTTAGAGTACGTAAGGTTTCACCAAAAGAAAAATCCTCTGGAGGGGAAGCAGAGGGAATACAGTCCTCTGCATCAGAATCCTCATAAGTAGATAAGGGCAAATCCAGATCATCAGAAGAATCAGAAAAATCAGAATCCTGGTTAGAAAATTCATAAACAACTTCAGTCCTAGGTCTCTTAAAAGGGGGAAGTTGGCTTCCCCTGATTAGAGTTATAAGATCTTCATCCATTCTTATAATTTGTTTTTTAGGCATAGAGGCCTGAGCATGCGGCCTGGGTGTTGGTTTTTAGGCATGGTTTGAGATTTAGGCCTAAAAGAAGAAGGAGGCGTCGGTTTAATATGCAAGTCCTTAGGCCTGAATACGCCCTCAGAAGCCAGTGTCGGCACAGCGACTCCAGACCCATCCAAGGTAGAGACATCCGCAGGTTCCATAGTTGAAGCATCTCGCGGCATACCGGATTCCAAATGGGTCTCAGTAGAGGCCTGCGAATCAGAAGTAGCAGGTATCAGGGGCTGCGAAAGTGCCTCACTGAGTACCGGCGAACTGGCGACTGGCTTAGGAGAAGCATGGTTGGCAGTTTTGGACCTTGGTGGCCTGTCTCTGTCTTTATCCTTGCGTTTTTTCAGAATCACGGTAGTCAGATGGCTAACCGATGACATTTCCGGATAATTAAACCGAGAACAGAAATATTTTGAGGTGAAAATATACCGACGACTGACAGTGCGTTGATTAAATAAAGCACAAAACCGACAGCACGGTACATTGTGGTCAGGGCCTAGGCAAGGAATACAGTACGAATGAAAATCTTTATGAGGTATTTGCTTTCTACAAGTAATGCAATTATTAACTTTTACTGACATCGGTAAGGAGCAAAAAGAGGTTTCCCCAACGGGGTACTTAGCTTTAGTTGAAGACTTCGGTTCTGAAACTCGAAAACGAAAATTTAAGGAGTCGGCCGACCGGCACTTGCGAACGGTTTCTGCTTCAGGCATCGCACGGCAAGGAAGACTGATGCAATGGCGTCAGCTGCATGTTTTATACCCCTGACGACCTGACGTCATGGAAGAAGGGACAGCAACCGAAGCAGGACCCAAGACTTTGTTAATCAGGCCGACTGAGAGCTATTGCAAGCATATAGCCCAAAAGTGATGACTGCAACAGTGAAATACGATGAACATCTGTTTGATCATTTCCCGCTGAAATCTCATAACATGTGCTAAGTAATTCAGTGACCTGAGGGCAAAGGTCGCTGCAGCACAGACACACTTCCCAAATCTTTCCAGTGGCCTGCACTCTCTTGTTAGGGGGATGGACAGAAGAACTCTGTTTCGCAAGCTCTTTCCTGGTAGCTACCTCCATCGCATCCATTGAAGGATCCTTGCTCCAATAAGCCCTATCCTTGGGTGCAACATGATATTTGTCTGGACATTTGGGGATAGGCGCCATGACATCTGGATCCTTCCAAGCCTGGCGGGAGATAAGGTATACCATCTCATCCGCCGAGGAGGACTACCCAAGTCACAGATGAGCTGGCTCTGACAGCCTCAAGGAATACTGACTCCTCTTGGGAAGGGGGAACTGGAAGAACAAAAGTTAAGTATTTCACCGAAGGATACGTCCTCAAGGGGCGACCTGGGAGACCCCACCCTTTCATCAAAGTCCGTGTCTTCAGTTAACAATTCCTGTAGAGAGTCTAAGTGTCTCCTCCTACATGTACGCTTCCATGGGGATTCCTCGGTGGGAGGCTCTGGAGAGGACTTGGAAGTGCCAGTAGAGTCCTGAATGATGACAGTCTCCAGGCTTGACCAGAACAGCTGTCCCAATGGGACAGGATAAAATGATCCGGTATCCACAGCAGACAGTTAAGGATGGGGTGCACCCGAGGGGGGCAAACATGTATTTTCCACTCGGGTGGAGAAAGCTATCTCCATTACATCAAAGACTGCAGTCATGGGAGAACCAGGTCTCAAAAGGACAGGATCAGGGGACACCTGAGTAGGACAGAACCCAATCCCCCCCCAGGCTCCAGCCTCAATGCAAGGGTCTGAATAGAGTTGTCTAGCACCATGGCTCAGAAAGGAAGGGAAGGCTCTGAAAACATAGGATTCAAACCCAACCCACAGATCTGGCACCAACACTATGGCTCTGAGACCCTTCCAGATCTGACAGAGTCTGAGCATCTGGGTCAGAGAAGGTGTTGGAGTCACAGATAGCCAGGCCTTCAGATCCAACACACAAATTCAGAATTCTCCAGTCCAAAATTTCTGAAACCATAGGACAGATCAGAGTAGGAGTCATCGTTTGGGGTTGTACAAAAGGTAGGCTCACATATTTGATGGGAGCCAGAGCTGGAGCCAGAATAACACCCAACTGAATCGGAGTTCTGAGAAACTTTTTAATCATCCTGTCCACAGCTGCTTCTATTAGGTTCTTAGATGACCTGAAGGAGGAGGAGGCGGGATGAAGGTGGACAGTATACCCTTCGAGGAGTATCCTGCAGGAAAGGAGAGTGTGTCCCCAAAGTACCTGCTCCTGAGATAACTTGTATGTGGCTGGAGGTGACATATTTTGCTAGGGTCAGAACCGAGGATTTCAACTTTGCCAGGGTTGGACCTGAAGAGTTTGACGGATCTGAGGTTTTCAAAATTTTCTTGGGCACAGCAGAGCCCAAAGAACTTGAAGGAGGATGGTCATCAAAGGAACTCTTCCTTGATTCTTTGCTTTTGAAGAGGATGGAGCTCGAGGCAGAAGAATATGAATGAAATAGGCCTTTTAGAATCAACTTATTCTTCCTATCCAAAACAGGCCTATAGTTAAAGACAGTACAAATGTCACATGCAGTACTCAAATGTCCTGCTCCCAAGGCAGTATACGCACTCAGAATGATTATCTGAGTTTGGAACTTTGTGCCGCATGAAGAACACTTCTTAAATTCATTTTTCTCTGACATAGCAAGAAAGGCAACAAAAGACAATCAATTAGGACAAAATATAAGCAATGATAAAATTAGAACTTATAAGGGTAAAGATTTAAAAAAAAAAAAAAAATATATATATATATATATATATATATATATATATATATATATATACACACATACACACACGCACGCGTGTGTGTGTGTAAATAATAACCAATAAATACAAACAATGGTAAACACAGATACCAACAAATTAGTAGCAAGAAGAAGGCAGCAAGGGCTCAAGACCTGATGCTACACTGCCAAAAAAGAAGATAAATCTTTTTTTTTTTTTTTTTTTTTCAGGAATGAAATAGTGAAAAGGGTGACAAATATAAGCAAAAAAAACTACTCATCCACTGCAACCTACTTGAGCTAACGGTGACCACATTCACAAGCTGAAGCAGCGAAAAAGATCTGACATAACTGAGTAGAGGATTGTGGGTAAGGGGTGGAGCTGGAGCTACAGAGCCTAAAGTGCAACGAAGGGGCTAAGGAAGGCTTTTTCATAAGTAAGTTTACCGTGTCATCAGATTCAGCTAGCCGTTTAAATGTCTCTTTGAAAAAGACAAAGGCGAAATTAAGGGAGAAATCCAAGGTGCCCTTGGATTTTGCAAGCTGCATATGAGGAATGTTAAATTCAAGGATGCCAGTACTGCCGAGGTGCTCAACCAGGACCTGGCACTGATGTGTACTATAATTGAAGCCTCTGGTGATGCAACCGTGAAGGCCACCATGCTTTCAGTTGCGGACACTGTTTCCCCCCAACATCTGTGTAGTGCATGGCGTACGGTGATTACTCTCTGAAGTTTTGAAAAAAATCAAATCAGTTAAGCATTAAAGTAGCATGGGACCTGATCTGATGTCATTTTCGCCCATTCCTGAACTAATGGTCCTGGATCGGATGTCAGATTGTCTTTTCTTATTCAGGTATAACAAGACAGCCTTACAGCTTATGGTGTCAGGCTTAAATCCCTAACAAATTCTGCGCATACTAATACCATGCTCCAAACACAGGAAATAGACCCACTGGTTTTAAGAGACTTACAGATCTGCCATTTACAGGCATTCCTCCTCCTCCTTACTATCTTAATTATAACCTACACTTCTATGTGGGCCACTGGCCACACAGTCAATTGCTCTTCGGTAACAGCATGGATACCAATGACCTGATGTACACACTAGTGGCAGAATGGGGCACTGAGCATTCACTGAATACTGCAACAAAGGACTGAACATGGATGGACATACCCAAACTTTACTCCAGGCACACCAACCGCAGATAACATTAGCTTAGCTGAGGAGTAACAGTGCTGGCCAGACATCAGACCACAGCCTGTGGCAGAATTCCTCAAGAGCTACACACATGAAAAATACATATTTGTGCAACTAATATAGGCTGTGATTATGGTAGTATACACCCATTTTTAAAATTAAAGTGCTCAGATAAAAATACCGAAACAGGTTACCAAATATTTTGAAGGCTCTAAGGCACATACATTATGCATGCTGCAACATTTTCAAAGTAAACATAGGCAAAACACTAACACTCAACATGACTTACCCATGAGAATTTTGTCTTTTGCGAACTCCATATCCACCATTGTTACCATATCTTTTCCATCAATTGCTGCCTTCAATGCAGCCTGATTAACTAAATTTTCTAGATCCGCTCCAGAAAAGCCAACTGTTCCTCGTGCAATTACTGCAGCGTCGATTGCTGTGTACAAAGAAAAGATAAAAAAAGAATGAAATATACAATTTAACATGTACATGTATAGCAACAGTATTGCTTTGTATAAAAATGCATAGCAGAAAACAAAAAACATTTTTTTCTTACAACAGTCTACGTAATACAGTATCAGAGACAGCATTCTGGTAAGAAACCATACAATTGCTTGGAGGTGAAGACTGACTTTCCAGTACAACAGGACAGATTCTGTTCACATGACTTTATACTGAATGGACTTACTATACTGCTGAGATGAGGAAAAGCAGAGAAAGTACACTTGTGTTAGTGACTTAAACTAAATGTAAATCTTGAATACATTCACTAATGAAGTCCTCAGTTTTGAGATATCCTGCCAGCAGGTAGCCTGACTGGCTGGAAGGGCACCCCATGGTTCAGACTGCTCTCTTTTTTTTATGCATGGCAGCAAGGAGATATTGGTCTCTAGCAAATGTGTATGCTGACACCATCTATTTCTCAAATACCACTGAGGCCTCCTCATGTGCAGACAGGTCAGCACTACCAGGAGGACACAAGATGCTATGTAGCTCAAAGGTTGTAGGAACTTCCTAGTTGAAACTTCCTTCTAGAGCAAAGAGCAAAATGTTTTGGAAAGTGTAGTGTTAGACAGGTTCATAGGTGTGTACTAGATTAATGGCCCTTGTGCCTTTACATGCCTAGCCCATAGAAATGCCCTGGCGTCATGCTGCCCGACATTAGTTCCCAGTGCCTCTATCAAGTTGAACCACTGGAGTGATCCCTGAGGTGAACTTTCTATTTCCCATCCACTCATCAAGATTTCTCTTGAAGAGGGCCAGTGAGGTGCACTGCTTGACATGTATGGGAAGTCTATTCCAGAGCATGGGCAGTCTTCTCTGGGTTATGAACCTGTCCCTCCAGCATGTTCTGTTGATTGTGGTAATGAGGTTGAAGTTGAGGTCTCTGGAGCATGTGGTGCGGAGGGATTGGGAGAGGGTCAGACATGGCTTTGTAAGTCAAGCAGGGATCACCTCTTAGTAGACGATATAAGACAGAATAGATGGAGTTTTTTTGAGTCTGTCCGTGTAAGACATGTTTAAGGCCTAGGATCCTCTTCTTGAGGTACTTTTCTGGCCTTTCCAGCTGTTACGTGTCTAGTGAGGTACATGCCAAATGGGGCATTATACTCGATGATTGGCCTAATGAGGGAAGAGTAGAGAGAGATGATGACCTCTTTCTACCTGGATGCAAAACCCTTGGTAATGAGATGTGTCACATAGAAAAGCTTTCTGACCACAGTGGCAATGTGGTGGTTGAAGGAGAGGCTGCTGTCAACCTGTGTCCCCAGATCTCTTGTAATGCCTTCAGTGTGCTCCCATCGATGTGGTAATTAGTGGGAATTGAGTTTTTCCCAAAGGGATGACGATGCATTTTTTGGCATTAAGCTTAAGGCCATGGTTTTGACACCAGTCATTGGTCTCAGTGAGGCCTTTCTGTAAGATGTCTGCATCACTTGGGGAATTAATAATGGCTCCCAGCTTGCAGTCATCTGTGAACTTGGTCAGCCAGAGTCCCTCCATGTTGGCCTGCACTTCTGAGAAGTAGATGCCAAACAGGAGAGGACCCAGGACCGATCCCTGTGGGACTCCACTCATAACTGGTCGGAAGTCTGACTTGGAGTCCGCTACTTTCACACTGTGGGTTCTATCTGTGAGCCAGTTTGCAACCCACCTAACGATATAGGGGTTGATGCCTAGTTTGGTGAGTTTATCTATAAATCCTGAGTGGGGAATGGTATCAAAAGCCTTGGCCAGATCGAGGAAGGCTGTATGAACTGCCTTGCCCTTATCCACAGCTCTGGTGACTGACTCAAAGTCGTCATTCAGGTTGAGCAGGCATGATCTACCTTTCACAAAACCAAATTGCATGGGATCTAGAGTTTGGAGATTCCCAATATCCTTGTTAATTAGGTCCATGATGATGCGCTCCATAGCCTTACATATCAGACTTGTCAGGCTAATGGGGCGCATACCTCTCAACTGTACAGATTTTTGCAGAATGTCCAGATTTTTGCCTAATATATTTAGTCTGCTCCTCATAAAAAGTTGTGGTTTTCTGGCAAATCACTGAGAACTGAAGTCACTAAATAGTGACATTCATTTAAGTTGCAGACTTCATATAATTTGGAAAATGCATGCCAATTCAAAACCTGCCATTCTAGCAACTTTCTAAGTTTGTAAGAGCAATATTTAAAATCTGTCCCTATTTTTGAGCCTGTGCGCCCCCCCCCCCCAAATTTTAGGCTTTGCCCAGTGTTATGATGGCGTGATAATTCCCAGGGTCTGTAGTCGCTCCCCCTTTATGGACAGGGACGACTTTAGCATTGCACCATTCTGTAGGGACAAAGCCTGAGGTGAGGCTGTGATTAAACAGGACACACATATGTGGTGCTAGTTCATTTTGTAGTTCATGAAGAACACATCCAGGGATATTGTCAGGTCCCATGGAAGCTATATTCTTGGCCTTGAACAATGCAGCTTTAACCTGTGCTGCAGTAATGCTAGGTGCCTGGCATTCCTCTGGTATTGTGATTGGTCCTTTGGGGGGGGGGGGTAAAGTTGGCAATGACTCTGTTGGCCAGTATGTTGGCAATATCTGTTGGCTCAATACAGAAGGTACCATTGTGCAGTAACTCAGAGCAAACCTGGGCGTTGCCGTGGAGATTCCTGATATAACTACAGAAGGCTTTGTGGTTGTTTAGTGTCTGCTGCAATTCTGCCTTCATAGCTGGCTTTAGTGGTTTTGACGAGGGAGCTCAACTTTCTGTTGAAGCTAATAAGGGAGTTTTTCCAGTCTTGTGACTTCACCTTTTTCTGCAACAGTTTCTTCCTTCTGTTGCAGAGTTTATTAATGGCAGGGGGTCACCAGATTGACTTCCTTTTTCTGGAGGACAGCGTCTTGGTTCTGTTGCTAGTTCCATGCATTTATGTATGTATTTGTACAGTGCACTGGTCAAGATTCGGCAGTCATGCATCTATTTTTCATTGGCATGGGTGACGTGAAGTTAGCCACCTCTGTTTTTAGGAGCCCAAAGTCAGCTATGGAGAAGTTTTTCATGACAGTTACCTTTGCGAGGGTGTGGGTGAGATGTCAATTTCCATGGTGATTAGTTTATGGTCAATACCAGGAATTGACTATTGGTGTACAGCAATGGTTGCCCATGTTAGTAATAACCAGGTCAAGGATGCTGCTTCCTCTAGTGGGGGAAAGAATGAGCTGGGTCCAGGGCACTGGAATTGATGAATTCCAGGAAGCGTTGGGCCAGTGTACCGGTGCATAAGTAGTTTTCCCAGTTGATGGAAGGGGTAGTTGAAGTCACCTAGTATGAGAGTGCTGGGTTGGAATGAGTCTTGGTACATGGTTGGGGACCTATAGCAGGCTACAACCTGAGTCGCCGTCTTACCCAATGTTAGTTATACCTGAAGTATCTCAGATGCGTTATGCTGGGCTACTAGTCTGGAGGTGTGCACATCCTTTAACAATATGGAGACACCACCTTTGGAATTTTGGTCCATGTTCTGGGGCCAAAAGGTGTGGAATGAGTTACAGCCTGGTACAGCAGGGGTGCTTTCTGCTGCTTTAAACTAGGTATCCGTTAAAGCACAAATGACTATGTTTTCCATTTTGAGGAGTGCTTCGAGCAAGTGCATCTTGAGATTTAGACTTCTAGCACTGAGCAGCATGACCCTCAGATTGCATTTATTTATAGCTGTTACAGTGGTAATTTGGTCTTTGGAACATCGCCTAAAAAGGCACTATATGGGTGGAAAGAACCTTAGCCATTATCTGGAAACACAGGGGTGACAGATGCAGGCCATCTCTGGCAAAGCATTGAGGTCTGTCAATCATGTCACCCCAAGCAGACAGATACTGGATCCCCTTAGAATGACACCAGAAACTTAGCCAATTGTTGAAGTCAATAATTTTCTGCATGTACTGCGGTATCATTCTGTACGACGATAGGACACTGCACAGGGCTAGGATCATACCTGCCTGGGCCACATAATCTGAGAGCTCCTCTTTTCATGTAGTCCAGGGAGGTGAGTCCTCAGGTCATTCACACCCACATGGACAGTGAGAGTCATACTTGTACTTGTTGTGGAGTGACCTGAGTGCATGTGTTGTGTGTCAGATTCTGGCACCTGACAGACAGCTGACTGTTACCTTCTCCTTATTCAACCTAGTGAGTGGGACATCAGTTTGCCTCACTATCGAGTCACCTATGATTAGTGTATTGGCCAAGCTGCTTTGCCTTAGAGGCTTAGGTTATGGGGCACACTGTGTAGGTGAGCTGTGTGTCCTGTGGTTTGTGCTGTGTTGTGCTGATCAAGTGTGTTTCTGCCTTGGAGGTCTCTGATGTTTAGGTAGAATTCTATTGAGAGCCTCCACGAAGGTGGGTGTGTGGTTTGTGTTTTTATGTGAGAGCTGTGATGGTGGGTGTTTTGGAGAGCTATGTGTTGCATGTGGTGTGGTGCAGGTGCTGATCTTCTTTTGACCAGCTATTCCAGTCTTGGCTTGAGAGTGCATGGCTTCCAGTTTGGATATATAAGTGCATCTCTCACAAGTTTGAGTGCTGGGAGGTAAGAGGAGAGGGATGCCTGTGTACATGAGGCAGTTGCTATACTGCCTCAGAATGCCCAAGTTCACCAGGTTAATAGGTGAAAGCACAGGGGACTGACCATTAGACATGCCAGGAGGGATGGTCACTATTACCAAGTACTGGAGCTGTTTCCTTATATATTCATTTTAAAGGAAAAATGTCTGGGTCTGTACAGAGCACTGCCAAACACTTAAGGGGAAACTAATACACAGACCCTGAAAATTTAAGGATGAAGTTATTTAGGCAGATATTCTGAAGTAAGAAAGAAATCAAGCAGTACTTACTGAAAAATAAAGAATTAGCTTGTCAAGAATGATGAAAAGTGAGGCGTTGCATGAATGGCTACTGCCTGGTTACTACTAATGCTGGTTTCAGCAAAGCTTCACTCTGCTAGGATACAATACTCCTTTGCTTCTTCTCTCACCAGAAGCAAATTGTTAGCACCAATCCCAAGAACAGAAGCAGGCCATGGCCTGTTTGGTGATCCACAGTCTTGTCCCAGATGATGCAAGGGTCTACAGGCTTTCAGCCTTTTTCTGGTAGATGCCTCGAATAGCAACCAGACCAGTTAGGTACGTTAAGCACAGACACTCACTCTTCAACCAGAAATTGTCAGGAATCTGTGCACTTTGCTCCTACTCATACCAGGATCAGAATATATGCACAGATTCCAAGCTGTCGCCTATAAAGCAGTTATTAAGCTTTCTAGTGATCAGCAGTCTCCAAGAAATAATGCAACTGCATTATTTCTCTCATCAGAGAAATCAGAAGCACTAATCCCAAGATGACTACTGAGAGGCAGAATGTAGTCTCTCCAATAATTGATGATTTTGCAATAGATGCTTAAAGGTAAGATGAAAAAATGGTTTATCCTAAACACTGCAGTGTGCACTAGAGGAGTTAGATGTGAAAGTAGGTAACTTAAGTTTTACCTGTCTAAAAAGTTAAGTTTTAGTTGAGAGTCACTATTTTTAAAACAGCAAGAGAGATTGAAAGGGGGTGGTCACTTTTGTATTCTGGTACTATGCAGTATAATATGATGGCCAATAAATTTAAATAGTTGAAGGGTAGTGATTTCACAAAATGATAATTTTGTGCTTACTCACACCAGCCCGTAAAAGCAGAGAGGAAATGAGATATATAGTCAAATTAACATAAAGGGCAGGCAACTAGAAAGACAGTGGTGTTTACGAACACAACAGTGACCAGGTGGGAAAAATTTCTGTCTGACTCCTCGCAAGAAACAGAGCTGTGGTCTCTTTTCAAGTTTTAATCTGCAGTTAAAAGCAGAATACAAGTAAAACAGTGTAAAGAAAACAAATCACAGTATATAAAATAGAAAAAGGCAATAAAGTAATACAAAATACAACAAATACAATCAATTTAGTCTTTCCCTCACAGCAAACTGTAGCAGAGTCTGGGTGAGACTTTCCAGTAAAGCCAAAACATATTACTGCCAAGTCTCGAACCCAAGACCCTGTGCACTAGGGTCAGAGCAACGTACCACTATGCCATATGAGCTGTCATGTGATTAGATGTGCCAATCTGTCTTCTGGGAGAAAGGGTCTGATGGGGTTGTGTTCAGATGGGTTCCCAAAAAGACCAGGTTCTCTGAAGGGGTCAGGTTTAATTTTTGCCTTGCTGATGACAGGCAGAAACTGGAGCCGAAGAGCAGCATGCAAGCAAAGGGTGAAGATGTGAACTGGAAATGAAATCCTCCTGCTACAAATCCAAGGAATTTTTGTGGCTTCTGGCAATGGGGATATGAACATAAAATTATATTAGGTCGATGTGACCATAAGGGCCTGAGGTGACAGGAGTGGTTACAGGCCCTGAAGAGTTGGCATTTAGAACTCTGGCACTTTAACAAACTTCTTTACATAAGACAGATCCAGTACTAGTCTCCTTTCGTTGGAACAGTGCTCTTCCTTCTTCAGCTAGGATACTTTATATAGCACCAGACTGGAACACTTCTTATAAAACTGTTGAAAATGAGGCCTACCTGGTTCCTGGAGATTGTTGGAATCCTTATGCACTCGGGTATCTTTTGGAACTGTGGTTTGTAATCTTCCTCAGAATGTTTAGCCAGTACCCGATGGTCTTGGGTGAGGTTTTTTTTTTTTTTTTTTTTGTATAAAGATGGCCAAGTGCCAACCAACCTTCTCTGAAGGGAGACAGACCAATGGGGCATATGATGAGGTGGGCTCAAGAGAAGGATGGGAGGGGGCAGTCAGGCTGAGCCATAGCCGATACCTGTTGGGATCAAAGCCCTGAGGATCCCCAGGCTGCTCTTTAGATCTTCCTTGATTTTCTCACTTTTACTTCCTTTGTTTTGCTTTGGGTGAGTTATTCCTGCTGAATTTAGGAGCTTTGGCCCAAAAAACATTGCTCAACAGACTGCACAGTCTTGCCCTTTTTCCCCCCAGTTTCTTGAAAACTTCTTGAGAAGGGAAATAAAGAAGATACCCTTACTCAAGAACACACCAAGGACAGTCTTTACATGGTTCTAGAAGGGACATTAGCTTCAACCATACATGTCAGCAAATAAGAGAACCTGGAGCTGCTGCCCTGCATGACATTCCAACTGCATCATAGACACACTTTTGGAGTGCTTGGCAACCTGAACAGACAGTGCACAAATTCAAGCATCTGTTTCAGATCCTTATCGTGCATCTCCACCCTCCCTCTTCTGCAAAGAACGCTGTTAGGAAAGCATGTGGGACTGGCATTTCATGGCTCTGAATGAAAAAGTAGCAGAAGTAAATACCTTTTTCCAAGAATGTGGGGGAAATGTCCCTTACAAAAATAAAGGGGCATCCTCTGCCATCATCCCACTCCATGCTTTCTTCTGTACACCTCCCTAGGTGTGTGCATTAGGAACAGGGGAAACAAAAGAAAAAAACTCAAACCACACCTGACTGACTAAATGATGGTACCCTCCCAGCTAAACATCGCTCAATGAAAAGAACGAATGGGCAGTTGAGGGGTAATGATCAACAGACAATGGGTAAGAAGTGGAAAATATATATACATATATATACATATATATATATATATATATATATATATATATATATACATATATATGACACAAAGATTAAAGTCAGTTCAAAAAGTGAATCAGCTGAAGTCCAGGAAATGGAGGGGGACTTGCACTGCTCAATTTAGGCCAAGGCAAGCTGGCAGGCACTGGATTAGTCTCTAGTGCCTTCTGCCAAATGGTTTTGGGCCCAGCTATCCTGGGGGCAGGGGAAAATCCAGTTTTGGAAAATCTTACCATAAACAGAAGTCCTTTTCTTCACTGTTGCAGTATTATTTACTGAAGAGATTTCCTGCAAAAAGTAAGCCAACATCTGACCAGTACACCAGTCTTAGAATTTTATAGGCACCGTACATCACATGAATACTCAGAAAAGTCTCAGAAAACCCAGTATGCAACCTATACTGGGTCAAAAACAAACAAAACAGAAACTTTGTAGTGTGGAGGGTATGAAGTTCACTCCTTGAAATATTTTATGCTCCCTACGTAGGGCGTACAGCAAAAAGGTGACGTATGGATGCAAATACTCAGAACTGAATTGCTCTGGGAGGAAGACAATACCCCCAAAGACAATGTAGAACGGTAACCATTTGATATGTCAGGACTTGCTGGACTGATTCTCAAAATACAAGACTGAAAGAATGAACTTCATATTATATATATATATATATATATATATATATATATATATATATATATATACACGTACATATACACACACAAAGTCTCAGATGCCATTTCTCAGAATATTTCCTTTTCTCCAAGGTAAGGCGATCTGTGTGTCACATGTATAAGTTGGAGGGGGGGGGGTGCAGGGCAGGGCTTACCCCGCCTTCCAAAAAGAAGTTTTAAGGAGAAGAGCGAGCTTCAAGATTTGCTCATTTCCTGCGTCCCCCGTCCCCCCCGTTATGGTAGGATTTTAGGCAACTGTACTATGTCCTTCCATATCACTGCTGCAGTATTCTTCACTGAAGGAACACTACAAGAGCTAAGAAGAACAGGAAGAGAAGGGCACAGAAGAGCATTATACAAACCCATGCAGATGAGCCCTGGCAAAACCTGTTCTGGCCCTGGAAACACCATCCAATTTGTAATACTTAGTAAAAGTATGAACAGAGGACAAAGTATCAGCTTCAATAATGGATTTGGTGTCCAAAACCTTGAAGAAAGCACCAGAAAAGGCAAATGCCTTAGTAGAATGTGCCTTTACAGATGAAGAAAGGCATTTTTCAAGAAATGAATAATGAAAAGAAATTGCATTGGAGATGCACGAAGAGACAGTTAGCTTAAAAACTAAACCCAAAGTCCTGGGATGAAAAGAAACAAAGTTTCTCAGATTTGCAAATAACCTTTGATTTATCCAAATAATATCTGAGCTGTCGATGCATGCCCAATGTGTGGATAACTTTCTCATTAGCATAATAGGGGAAGGAAAAAAAGAAAGCTGAATGCTTAAGAAACAACTCATGACTCACTATGGGCATTAAAAGGGATTAGTATGAAGAGACACCCTGTCTCTGTGAAAAATTAAAAAAAAAAAATAAAATAAAAAAAAAGGCAGAATGGCCATAATAGCCTGCAGTTCAGACACTCTGATGGCCGAAGTAAGAGCCAACAGCAGAACAGACTTCCAAATAGAAAGCTGCAAGAAAGCTGAATTAGTATGTTCAAAAGGAGCCTGAGTCAGTTTTTCAAGAACAAAATTGAGGTTCCAAGAAGGGACCTGATATGAAGGATGCATTTCAGAAATTGCCTGATCTCAAATCTCAAATGGAGAGGCCAAAGGAGGGTTCAGGAGCAGATAAGCACACATAGCTTTAACTGTATATGCCAAGCCAGCATGGAGCACATCACACGCATAAGAAAGAACCAGAAAAAACACTACTGAGAAGGAATCTTGATGGCGAGAGAGGCACCAAAACAAGAAGTTATGTACTTACCATAACATTCGATGTATGTAGTCCATCTCGCCTCACATTCTTACCCATGGGTTTGGAGCCAAATACCGGCTCCGACTCAGCCTATTTACTAGCTCAAAAGTCTCTGACTGGCTGGGCTAACAGGGTATCCCATAGTACACTGCTTCGCATCCCCAGATCTAGTTTGCTGCAAACAACTCAGTTATTGCATACATAACACACATCCGTACATACAAAATATCCAAACAAATTAATCAAAGGGACTCTGCATGATCAAATATTACATCCAAATCCTCCAGGTACGGGGGAAGGCGGGAGGGTAAGTAAGAATGTGAGGCGAGATGGACTACATACATCGAACGTTATGGTGAGTACATAACTTCTTGATGTTATGTAGTCCTATCTCACCTACATTCTTGCCCATGGGACAGCGTCCCTAGCACCTACAACCCAGGTGGCTCATAGGAAAATACACCTGAGAACTGTGGAGCCAAATGAAGATCTGCCCCTGGAAACCACGTCCAATTTGTAATGAGAGACAAAAGTGTGAGGAGAAGCCCAAGTGGCCACAGCACATATATCATCCATTGACAATCTAGCTTGATAGGCTGTGGATGTGGAAACAGCTCTTGTGGAGTGGGCTTTAGGTGGAAAGGGCAGAGTTTACCTGCTGTGTGATACATGAAGGAAATACAGCTGGCTATCCATCTAGAGAGCGTGACCTTGGATACCGGAGAACCAAGCCGGTTTTCGGAAAAGGAGACAAAGAATTGGTCAGATTTCCGAATCTCTTTTGTCCGATAGAGATAAAAGCGTAACTGTCTATGTACATCTAGTTGGTGAAATCTGAATTCTGCCTTGTTGAAAAAATTGGGGAATTAAACTGGCAGCTCAATAGACTGATTTATATTAGACAGAGAAGCCACTTTGGGAAGGAATGACTGGTTTGGTCTAAGGGAGACTATTTTTATGGAAGATCAAATATGGGGGTTTGATGGAAAAGACTTGGATTTCAGAGACCCGCCTCGCTGAAGTGATAGCTATTAAAAAGGCTGTTTTCCATGTTAGAAACTTTAACTCGCAGGTAGCTGCAGGCTCGAAGGGTGGAAGAGTGAGGGCTTGAAGAACAAAGTTGAGGTCCCAGGGCATAACAGGTTGTGATACTGGGGGACGAAGCAATAGGGTACCTTTAAGGAATGCTTTACATAGTCTGTGTGCCATCAGGCTAGGTTCATTGGCCATGTGGAAGTTTGATATAGCCGCCAGCTGAACTTTGATGGTGGCTGAAGCGGACCCCTGATAGAACAACATAGACAAAAATTACAAAACAGAATCAATTGGAGCCGTGTAGGGATCAATGCCTCTGGAATGAGCCCAAATACAGAATCTTTTCCATTTGCTAAAGTAGATTTTTCTAGTGGATGATTTATGAGAGGACGACAAAATATGGACTACGTCTGGCGAAAAATTATGACACCTGACTAAGGATGGAAGTGGAGTAGCCAGGCTGTCAGCTGGAGCGTCCTCAGAGAGGGTTGGAACTGTCCCGACATGTGTGCCAGTAAGTCTGGAAGGGGTTCCAGAATCCAAGGAGTATCCACAAGGTAGGGTTGAAGGAAGGGGAACCATACTTGACGAGGCCAGTGTGGGGCAATCAGAATCATCCTGCTTCCCAAGGATTGCGCTTTCTGAATCACCCTTGAGAGAAGGGGAAACGGAGGGAAAGCATAAAGCAGACCGGAGGGCCAATTGTGAGCTAAAGCATCCCTGGGTGATTCCCCCGGTGGGGGGATCAGCGAGAAGTTGTTGCTGCATTTCACGTTGAGGGGGCTGGCAAAAAGGTCGCAGCAAGGTTGACCTCATCTGCTGAAGATTCGCTCTGCCACCAGGCGATTCAGGGACCATTCGTAGGGCATAAGAATCGCCCTGCTTAGCTTGTCTGCTATCACACTGGTCTTGCCCGGGATGTGCGTTGCCACTAGAAACCGTTGGGAAGCTATTGCCCAATGCCACAAGCGCATGGCCTCCCTGCATAATGGATAAGATCGGGTTCCTCCTTGCTTGTTGAGATACCACACTACTGACATGTTGTCTTGAGTGTATCGCAACAGTCCCTAGAGGGAGGACTTCTTGAAGTGCCTGCAACGCAAGAAGCACTGCTCTCATCTCTAGGACGTTTATGTGCAAATGTATCTCGTGCTCCTGCCACGTGCCTTGGACCATCCTGCCGAGATAATGCCCCCCCCCCCCCCATCTGGGAGGCGTCCGTAGTCACTGTGGCCACAGGGATGGGTGGAATTAGAAGTTATGTACTCACCATAACGTTCCATCTGAGTAGGTGTATTCATTTGTCTGCAACCTGTGGGTTATGGATCCGATATCGGATCCGAACCGGCATAGTTTTCCAGCTATGGATCCAAGCTCTCAGCTCCTCCCCTCACCCATAATGCCCTGCTCTACCCTCATGACCTCAGATCGAGTTTGCCAAAGCAACAATACCCTCAAAAGGGTAACAAGTAATATGCAGGAAACTGAAAGGCCAGGGGGATAGGAGGGCGGGATGGTTGCAGACAAATGAATACACCTACTCAGATGGAACGTTATGGTGAGTACATAACTTCTAAATCTGAAGTAGGATATTCATTTGTCTGCAACCTGTGGGACAGAGTCCCCAGCTACCTGAATCTTGGGCGGCATCATGGAAGGATATTCCGGAGCACCGGAGCCAAAGGATGCTCTACCCCTAGATGCAAGATCCAACTTATAGTGAGAAATAAATGTATGAGATGAAGCCCACGTGGCTGCTGCACAAATATCATCTAGAGGAATCCTAGCCTTGAAGGCTGCCGAGGTAGATACTGACCGGGTTGAATGGGCATGAACACCCTCCGGTGCGGGCCTTCCTGACGCTTGATAAGCCAATAAAATGCACTGTGAAATCCAGCGGGACAGAGAAACTTTAGAAATTGGCTTGCCCAAATTGAATTTTGCAAAGGAAATAAACAGCTGGTCGGATTGCCTATGACCAGCTGTCCTGTTGAGATAAAATCTTAGTTGCCTGTGAACATCTAGTGAGTGTAGCCTATATTCACCTTTGTTTTCATACTTAGGGAAGAAAACAGGGAGGTTAATGGATTGATTGATGTTTGCTTCAGAAGCGATTTTAGGAAGGAAGGACGGGTTGGTCCTGAGGGAGACACGGTCCGGATAAAAACCAAGTAAGGAGGTTTAGCTGATAAAGCTTGAAGTTCAGAAACTCTCTTGGCTGATGTAATGGCTACCAAAAGGCTGTCTTGTAAGACAAGAATTTGAGATCCACTGTAGCAGCGGGCTCGAAAGGGGAGCGGTCAAGGCCTGTAGGACCAAAGAAAGGTCCCAAGGAGGAACTGCTTGCTTTATAGGGGCCTGAGAAGGAAAGTACCCTTAAGAAAAGTTTTGCACAATTTGGCTGACATAAGAGGATTAGACTCTTGACCAATGTGATAGTGAGAAATAGCCGCCAGTTGAACTTTGACTGTGGAACTGCTGGCACCATCATTAAAGAGAGAGGTTAGAAAATCAAGCACTACAGGGAGAGGAACCGTGAAGGGATCTAGGCCTTGCCGCTCCGCCCACACAGAGAAACGTTTCCATTTGCTGGGTAAACCTTTCTAGTGGATGGTTTATGAGCCGCCACTAAAATAGCCTTTACCGGAGAAGAAATACCGGGAGTCCTTATCAAGAGTGGAACTGGAGCAGCCAAGCGGTCAGCTTCAGGTTGTCCAGGTTCGGAGGAGGAATGCAGGAAGGATGGGATATCAGATCCGGAATGGGATCTAGAATCCAAGGAGGATTCACCGAGTGAGACCTTAGGAAGGGGAACCAGATCTGTCAAGGCCAGAATGGAGCAATGAGAATCATTCTGCAACCCACCCGAGAGGCTTTCTGAAGAACTTGCAGCATCAGAGGCAAGGGTGGATAGGCATACAGAAGACCGGGTGGCCAAGCATGCACCAGAGCGTCTCTTGGGGTACCTCCGGGAGGAGGTATTAGAGCGAAAAAAACTGTCGCACTTGGTGTTTGAGGGAGAAGCAAAAAGATCGCATGAAGGGGTTCCCCACCGTGCGAATATGCGTTCCGCTACTTGACAATTGAGAGACCACTCGTAAGGGGTCAGAATGGTGCGACTGAGCTTGTCCGCTAGGATGTTGGAGCGACCGGGGATGTGCGTTGCTATGAGAAAGCGATTGGTGGAGGTTGCCCATTCCCAAACTGTCATGGGCTCTCGACAAAGAGGGTAAGAGGTTGTTCCCCCCTTGCTTGTTGATGTACCAGACAACAGACATATTGTCCGATTGAATCGCAATTGTTCCCAAGGGAAGAAAGTCCTGAAGTGCTAGCAACGCTAAGAGCACTGCTCTCATCTCTAGAACATTGATATGCAGTAAGGTCTCTGAATCGTTCCACGTGCCTTGGACTGTCCGCCCGCAGTGCCCCCCACCCGAGGCGGAGGCGTCCGTGGTCACCGTGGCGAGAGGGGAGAAGCACAAAATGGGCGACCCTGTGGAGATCCGGGAGTGGAGCCACCACAAGAGGGACCGCTTGCAAGCCTTGCTGATCGCTATGGGATGATGCATGGGGAGAGCAAGGTATGACCACTGTACTAAGAGCGTCCACTGTAGAATGCGCATATTGAGCCTGGCAAGAGGAAGAAGTGCTATCGACGAAGCCATGGACCCTAGAGCCCTCAGGACCAACTCCGCTGGAACAGAACATGAATGGAGAATGGCCCGCACCTGGAGCTGCAGATTTAGAACTCTGTCCGCAGTGAGGAAGGCTCAGTAAACTCCTTGTGTCTAGTCTGGCCCCTATGAAATCTAAGAGCTGAGTGGGTGCCAGGTTGGACTTGTTTGTATTTATTGTGATGCCCAGAAATGGAGCAAGATGGAGAAAGGAGTCTCGCCGAGAGAAGTAGATGCCTTGTTGGGGCGGTAAGGAGCCAGTCGTCCAGGTAGGGAAAGACCTGCACCCCTGAAGCCTCAGGTGGGCCGCTACCACTGCTAGTACTTTGGTAAACACCCTGGGGCTGTGGTGAGACCAAAGGGAAGGACCCGAACTGGTAGTGACTGGCTCCCAGCCGAAGCGGAGAAACCTCCTGGAGCGTCTGTCCATTAGGATGTGGTAGTACGCGTCCTTGAGATCTATCGAGCACATCCAGTGGCCTTCTCCCAGAAGGGGAGAATAGATTGTAGAGTGACCATTCGAATTTTTCTTTGGGGACTGCCAGGTTCAAGAGAGAGAGGTCTAGGATTGGTCTTAGTTCCCCGTCTTTTTGGCACTAAAAGAACCTGGAGTAGAACCCTGATCCGATCTGGTCTGGGGAACGGGCGGGATGGCTCTTTTCTCTAGCAGATGGTCAATTTCTGCCAAAGCGGCCTCCCTTTGTCCGCGTGGTACGGCTGGGAGGGGGTTCAACTTTGGAAGGTGAAGGAAAGGAATGCGATATCCCTGGATATGATTTGGAGAACCCAGCGGTCCGATGTTATGGACTCCCATGCCGCTAGGTGCCCCGAACGCCCCGACTGCCTCCAGAGTAGAGCAGTCGGGCAGACCCTCAGGGTTGCTGCGCGGGCCGTTCAGAGAAAGGTTCCCTGGACCCGAAGTTTCTGGGAGCCCCTCTGCCTCTAGGGCGGCGTCCTCCCTGTCCTCCTCTGCCACGGAAGGACTGGTTGTCCGGAGCAGGCTGGGACTGCTGCGACTTCGAACCACATCTTCTTCTGACCCTTTTGGTTCCTAGAATAGGGCCTCTGGGGTGCAGAGAAGCGGATTCCGACGGCAGACAGCGTCTTCCCGTCCTTCTCGCTCTGGGTCAACGTCTCGCGAACGGTCTTGCCAAACAGAGCAGAACCATCAAAGGGGGCGTTCGCAAACGACGCCTTGAAGGGCTCAGAAAAATCGCAGTGGCGGAGCCAGGCCTGACGCCTAGTGACCAGTCCTGTCCCCGCAGCTCTAGCGGCGCCCTCCGTAGCATGGGAGAGTAGCCGCATAGAAGTATTTGTGACTGACCTAAGAGTGGCCATTTTGGTGGAGTGCAGAGCTCTGTCCTCCTCCGAAATGGACTCAGGGGGGGATGCAGCGACTTTAATAAGGTCTCGCTGCATCCGAATAACATGTGCCAAATAGTTCAGCGCCCTTACCGAGAAGGTCGCCGAACTGAACATCCGCTTCCCCAAGCGGTCCATCATCCGAGACTCCTTGCTCGGTGGGTGGACTGAGGACTCTCCTGAGCCAGTTCCCTCTGTGGCCGCCGCCATCAACATGGCATCTACAGGAGGCCCCTTACTCCAATGGGTCCTGTCAGAAGGCGGGCTAAGGATTCTATCAGGTCTTTTGGGAATTGGCTCCACGGTGTCCGGTTCCTTCCACGCCCTGGTGGTAATAAGGTCCACCAGGGGTCGGCAGGGGACACCCAAGAGGTAGACGGGCCCGCTTGAATGCCTCCAAGAACACGGACTCGTCCGAGGAAGACTTGGGGGCAGACCACCCCCCCCTAATACGGAGCATTTCCATGATGTCTCCAAGGAGACATCCTCGGGGTGACCGTGGGGAGCCTTCCCTTCCTCCAAGTCCGTGTCTTCAGTGAGAGACTCAGGGGAGTCAATGTGCCTCCTTAGACGTATGCTTGAGGAGCCTCCTCTGGGGGCTGTCAGAGGAGTCCTCGCAGCAGCAATTTGCTCCATGGGAGCAACTTGGGGCACAGAAACGGGCTGTCCCAGGGGCCGGATGGTGGAAGCCTGGCCCAGTGCAGAGGGAGCGGACGGAGCCGAAGCAAGTGCCGGGGTCCGGAGACCTCAACAGAGCCCTCTCCACTACATCAAAAGCCGAAGGGAGCCGACCTCGACCAAAGGATCCGACAATCGGCTCCCTCGGATCCGAAGAGTGGATCGAGCCGGCGCCAAGCACTTTCGGATCCGGCGACAGTGCGCCCGACACAGACGGCGCCGAAGGAGCACTGATCCCCGGATCCGGCTCGGATCCAGGCTCCGAGATCGGATCCAACGCACTCGAGGGCATGGTCGGATCCGGTACCAAGTACTATCGGCTCCGACCTCCCCGGCCCGGCTGCTCGGCTCCAGTTGCTCCGAACCCGGAAGCGGGTCGGAGAAGGAGCAATAGGCTTAAAAGGGTGTTGAGCTCCCCGAGGGGAGGCAAGAGCACTCCCATCTGCATCTGGGCCTGGATGAACCTTCTCATCATCCGTCCAGATCAGCATCCGAAAGGCTATGGGTAGATCTCGACGAGGCTACCGAGGTAGGCCTGGAATGCCTCCTCGATAGCCTCGACGGAGATCGGGTCTCCTCCTCCTCAGGACCCGTGAGAAGCACACAGGTGACCGGAGCCGAGAAGGAGGAGACTGCACCAACAGGAGCCGGGAGAAGCCCGCTTGGCTGGCGGGCCGAAACAGAGGTCTCGGCCCGCCGCTTGTGGTGCTTCTCCCTCCGGTCCTTTTTAGATGCATCCCTCTCCTGTCCTGAAGCGGGAGTTTGAGTCCCAGGAGCAGGAGGGTGCCACAGGGGAACAACTGCAGCCGCAGGAGTCCCGAAGGAGCGGAGGTCGGAGCCGAGTCCGGCGGTAAAGACCCGCCAAGACCAGCTTGGACCTCCGCTCCCTCAGTGCCCTGGGGTTGAACCCTGCACAAATGGAACAACCAGATGTGAGGTGTTCAACCCCAAGACACTTAACACACCGAGTGTGGCCATCAGCCGGTGAGAGCTTATGGCCACACTCGGAGCATTTAGAAAATATGGACTTAGGCTGTTCAGCCATAGTCACTAAATTTAACCTAAAGTTACAGAAAGTAACTTAAACAATAAAGAAGCACACAGGCCTCACACACACTCTAACCAGCGAGGGGAGGGAATAAAATTACTACTGAAAATTAAATTAAACTAAAAACAGTCAATAATAATAGGAAACCTACAACTTTCACACAAAAATTGTTAAAGAAGGAAAAAATTCTCTATTTTTAACAAGAAAAATCCACTTAGCTGAGAGCTATGAAATCCACATCTAGTTACCAGCGCGGCAAACAAGATCTGAGGTCATGAGGGTAGAGCAGGGCATTATGGGTGAGGGGAGGAGCTGAGAGCTTGGATCCATAGCTGGAAAACTATGCCGGTTCGGATCCGATATCGGATCCATAACCCACAGGTTGCAGACAAATGAATATCCTACTTCAGATCAAAAGGTTTTCCTACGTTCAAGTTGTTGGTGCACAGCCACCAAAGGAGGTCCTGCTTGCATTTGTCTGTCAATAGGATTGGATGGGATAACGGAAGTCTTTGGAGAGACCATTGGACAAAGAGAAGCTATTGAAGAATTCTCATGTGTAATCTTGCTGACGGGACCAACATGATCGTAGCTGCCATGGTCCCTAGGAGTTGAAGAATCAGTTTTGCCTTCGCATGTCTCAGAGGCATCAGCGTGAGAATTTGTTGTTGCAACCCCGTGATCCTTTCTTGTGGTAGGAACGCCCGCATTTGAATGGTGTCCAGCTCTGCTCCTATAAAAGTGACACACTGTAATGGCAACAAGGCAGATTTTTTCCAGTTTATCATAATGCCTAATTGGTGACATAGACTGATGGTAGTGTCCCTGGTCTGAATTAGTAGATGCCTGGTGGGGGGCGGTGAGAAGCCAGTCGTCCAGGTACGGAAACACCTGGAATCCTTAACGTCTCAAGTGAACCATCACCACTGCCATACACTTGGTGAACACCCTGGGGGGCTGTGGTGAGACCAAAGGGCAGGGCTCGAAACTGGAAATGTCTGGCTCCCATCCGGAAGTGTAGATGACACCTGGATGCCCTGTCCATTTTGATATGGTAGTAAGCATCCTTCAGGTCGATGGAGCACATCCATACTTCCTTTCCCAACAATGGGAAAATAGATTGTAGGGTGACCATACGGAATTTGGACTTGTGTACGTAATGGTTGAGTTGACTGAGATCTAGTATGGGTCTCAGGTCCCCTGTTCTCTTCGGCACCAAAAAGAATCTTGAGTAAGTCCCTAATCCGATCTGGTCTGAGGGGACTGGTTGGATGACCTAGCATCCTTTTTCTAGCAGCTGAGATACCTCTGAGGCTGCTTGATCCCTTTGACTGGGTGGAACGTCCGGGATTCTTCTGATGGGAGGGGGTACTGAACAGAATGGAATGGTGTAACCTCCGGAAATTATCCTTAATACCCATCGGTCCTGGGTGATGTTCTCCCAGGCTTCCGGATACAAGGAAATTCGACCCCCGACTGGCTCCGGATAAGCACAGTCGGGCACACCCTCAGGAATGAGAGTATGGGGAGCCACGAAAAGAGTCGCTGTCCCCAGAATTGCGGGGGGCCCCTCTGCCTCTGGGGCGACGTCTACCTGAATAACTCCCCCCTCCCCTGCCTGGGGAGGGGGTTTCACCTTGTGCAGCAGGAAAAAAACTCTGTGATTTCTTGAACCACATCTTTCCCCCTCGCTGAGCCTTGGGGTAAGGCCTAGATGGGAGGGAAAAACGGGCCCCAACAGCAGACAGGGTCTTTTCCCTCTTGCTCGCACCTGGTGAGGGTGTCTTTCACTTTGGTCCCAAACAAGGAGGAACCATCAAAAGGGGCATCAGTGAAGGAAGACTTGAAGGCCTCCGCAAAGTGACACACGTGTAGCCAGGCTTGCCTTCTAAGGGCTACACCTGAGCTGGCTGCTCTACTCGCTCCCTCGGCCGCATACGAAATGAGTCGCATGGACGAGTTTGCGATGGAGTTGAGGGTAGAAACCTGTGCATTGACTGTTTGAGCCACCGCTTCAGGTATGTTACCCGCAAGAGTATCTACCAACTCCTTAAGGAGATCTCTCAGGAGCAGAGTGAAATGAGATAAGTAGTTCAGCGACCTTAAGGTGAAGGTGGCTGAAGACAAGGTACGCTTCCCATACCGGTCCATAGTCCTAGACTCCTTGTTAGGAGGATGGACCGAAGAGGCTGCCGCCACCACCATGGCATCTACCGGGACTCCCTTTGTCAGAAATTCTTTTCGGTGGGGGGGGGGGGGGGATTTGTTGGGGTGCCGAGGTACTGGCTCCACAGAATCAGGGTTTTCCCACACCCTTCGACAAATGAGGTCAAGAAGTTCATCGAAGGGTGGAGACACCCAGGAGGCGGAAGGTTGATGGCCAAAAGCCTTAAGGAATACTGACTCCTCCTCGGAAGGGGTCTTGGAAGGCCAGTCTCCTCTTTGTTTCAGTATCTCCAGGATATCGGAGAAGGAAACATCATCAGAGGAAGACTTGGGGGACCCTTCCAATTCCTCGAGGTCAGTATCGGAAGTGAGAGACTCGTCCTGGGAGTCTATGTGCTTCCTCTTGCACAATTTCCTTCTGGGAGTTTCCACAGGCAAAGGCTCTGAGGGACCTTCAGAAAGTGGGGGACCGCTCATAGGGGTATCCTTAGGGCCTGGTGCTCTGCTGTCCAAGGATAGGTGGGTGTCAGAAGCTCTCGCCTGAGTGGTGGAGGATGGAATGACCGACCCGAGTGAAGTAGCTGATGACCTGGCTAGCGCGCTCCGCATGGCCTCGAAGGCGGGTCACCCCCCCCCCGAGTCCAAGGACCGACTGGCTTCCAAGGCCATGACCGGGACTGGGGTCCCCCCTAGACGATGCACCGAGTGGGAGACTCGGAACCGAAAGATGTCCCAAGGCATCCCCTTCAGGCCCGACCGAGGAGACCCGAGTTTCGAACCCTGTGGACGGAACCGACATGGTCGGAGCAGAGGTCGGCACAGATAAACCCAGAGGGGGTATCGGAGCCGGTGCAGGAAAATCACTCGGAGCGGAACATACCGGCTCAGACAGCAAGGATGTGCTCGGAAGAGGAATCGATGAAACAACCATAGGAATTGGCTCCGGAGCCGACTAGGTCGGAGCCGAAAACAATTTAGCCAACACCGGCGACTGCAGGAGCCTCTGCACCACCCTATCCACATCCAAATCGGAAAGCCTGGAGGATTTGGAGGAGATGGATGGAGACAGACCTCTTATCTGGTGAACCATGCCTCACACTCGGCAACCGGCTGCGAATAGGTTTCAGAATGATCGGAGCGGACGCTGATTCACTTAAGACAGAAACGTCCTGCGGCCCCAAAGACAGTGGAGCCAAGGAAGCAGTATCCAATATGGTAATTTTCTCTGGAGGCTCCAAAGATGCTGATGGAGCTGGAGACCTTTTCTTGGACTTGGAGGACTTAGATTTCGACTGAGAGCTGGGAGCCGAATCTATAGCCTCCTCAAAAGATGGTTTAAGCAGTCCCTTTAAAATCAATTTGTTTTTCCTCTCTTGGAGCACCCTAGGACTGAAGGCATGGCAAAAACGACATGACTCCTGTAAATGGATGGCTCCAAGACAGTAAACACAGAGTGTCCATCCGTGATGGACATTTTATATCCGCACTTCGAACACTTTTTAAAGCGAGAAGGCTTATGTTCTTTCTGATCCTTAGACATATCCAAAGAGTTAATGACTTCCAACGGGTGCACACAGCATAACCACAGTTAACAATTACCAAAAAGAGTGGCTAGCCCACCACTTAGACAGTACCACAGAAAAGAGTGAAGCTCTAAACCAACAAACAATAACCACGAGAACACAGAGAGAGAACCTCTAACTTAAACGGTTCTCAAAAAAAATATATACAATAAGAAACAGACTAACTACTCACTAAGGAGGACTAGGTCCTCTAACTAAAATAGGCCTAGCCCGTGGGAACTATTAGGGATACCACAAAAAACACTACTAAACACACAAACACAACTACCGAAGCAAGAATAGCTATTAAAATAGCTTTTGAAGTAAGAATCAACCAATTTCTCAAGAGAAATAAGTAAAAAGGAGTACTTAGCCACAGCCAAGCGAGACCACGTCCGAGCTCTACAAACGGCAAACAAGATCTGGGGATGCGAAGCAGTGTACTATGGGATACACTCTTAGCCCAGCCAATCAGAGACTTTTGAGCTAGTAAATAGGCCGAGTTGGAGCCGATATTCGGCTCAGAACCCATGGGTAAGAATGTAGGCGAGATAGGACTACACAACATCAGAAATTCTTTTCATTTAGACATCTATGATTTTATGGTAGTGGGTTTCCTGGCCTCCTGCAGAACTCAAAGCACATCTTCAGAAAAGAAGTTTCTAAAAGGGATCAAAACCCCATCACCCACAGTGTCATTTGAAGAGTGGACAGATGAGGATGGATAAGAGATCCCTTGTCTTGTGGGAGAATATCCACCACATAAGGTAACTTGTGGTGACTGCCCCTGACCAGATGGAAAAGAAGGGAGAACCAGTGCTGTCTAGGCCAAAAGGAAAGTCCTAAATGATCTTGTGCAGAACTCATAGCAGCAGGAGAAGGGGAGCAAAGGCATAAAGAAATATTTCCTTCCAAGGAAACAAAGATAGGGAGTCCACTTTCCAAGCCAGAGGACTTGGTACTCGAACAGAATACAGGACGCCTGTTCAGAGGGAAGGCAAAGAGATCTACCAAAGGAATACCCCACCGATGGACTATGTCCAGAAAAACATCTGTGAAGCATCCATTTGTGAGCCTGTGTTCTGAGCCTGCTCAGAGAGTCTGCCACTAGATTGTGCTCTGAAGGAAAGCAAACTGCTTGAAGAGTCACCTGATAACTGATAGCCAGGTCCGAGGCCTGAAGAACTAGACACAAAGGAGATAAAACCTCATATCCCCCTGCTTGTTGATATACCACATCACAGTGAAGATTTTCAGGAAGATGGAGAGAAAAAGTGAATGAAAATACCTTTACAGACTGAAGCAGAACCCTCATCTCTTTTACGTTGATATGGCCTAACCTCTGATGAAGAGGCCAGAGACCTTGAACTTTCAAAAGGCTACAAGAAGCACCCAACCCCAGATCTGTGGCATCTGTGAACAGTTATTGGGAATGAACAGGAGCATGAAAGGACAGTCCCATGTGGACAGAAATTTGCTGACTCAACCAATGAAGCTTGAATTTGAGACAAGGAAGCAAAGGAACAAGGAACTCCGTGGGATGGCAATGTTGAAGCTGCACCAAACTGAGGTACCATTAAATCCTTCTCATATACAGCCTGGCAAGAGGAACCATGGGAATGTTGGTGGCAATACACACCAGAATCCTGAGAAACTCCCTGGCCATGAGAGAAGACAGAGGAAGAAGAGACTGAAAGAAGGTTGTCAAAAACAAAACAAAACCTTGGGAACAGGAAGACAGGTGAACATGGGAATTGCCTGAATTCTGCAACAGAGAAAAAAATATTATCCTGGGAAGGTGTAAGCAATTACTTTTTTAAATTGATGGTGAACCCCAGACTTTGTAAAAGACAAGTGGTAAAGTGAAGCTCTTGTAGAAGACTGCTGGGAGAAGAAGCCCGAATAACTATGTTGTCTAGATACAGGAATATTTGTATCCCTCGAAGCCTGCAAAAGCCAATGACAGGTGTGAGGCATTTGGTAAATACCCTTGGAGCAGTAGAAAGGACAAAGCACAAAACTGAAAATGAGATAAAAGAGGCAGAAAATGTAAAGATTTCCTAAACAGAGGATGAATAGGGATATGAAGACCAGCATCCTTGAAATAAGTCTAGACAGACCGAGAAGGCCTGGGGAGAATAAGAGAAAACAATCTGAAGAGACATCCTGAAAGAAGAGACCTTGAGAAAAGTGCTGAGGAGACAGAGGTCCAGAACTGGTCTCCAAGTCTCCTCCTTCCAAGGAACCAAAAACATCCAGAAGTAAAAACCTCTTCAACCTGTTCCACCGACCCATGTGGAAAAGATGCCCTGATCCAAAAGAGATGGCAAAACCTTTGGGAAGAGAAAGTTGGTTTGGAGGAGGCTGAGGAATGCCTGAAAAGGGGGGGGGGGGTCTCCATATCACAAAATGCCCCTGACGAATGACACAGCACCCAAAAGTCTAAGGTGATCTGTTACCAGTGTGGGAGAGAGAGAAAGGTGGAGAGACGAGGGGACCTGGCCAAGTGGAAGAGGAGGCAAAATGTCAAATAGAAAGGCTTCTCCTGCGTATAAAGAAAGGCAGAGTTACAAGGGTAATCCCTCTGAAATTCGGGTATGGGGGAACAAACACAGGCTTTATTTCCTGCATGGCTTTACCTTTATCCTGCAGGGACTTAAAAACATCAGCAGCAGCTGTCCTAACATAGTTTTACTCTCCAGAAAAGCATCCAAAAGTTTGGCTTTAATTTCATCAGGCAATTCCAAAAATAATGCCTCATCAAAGAGCCAAAAGCAACAGCACTGGAAGAGGCATCAGCAGCATTATAACTGCATTTTACAAAGTGACAAGCAACCTGGGAAGTGGACTCAAGCAGGGAAAGAGCTGAAGCTTTTCCTTCTGAAACAGGCAGATCAGACACAACCTTGGCTACCTGAGAAAGCAGAGACAAGATATACCTGGTCATGTGGGTCTGGTAATTAACAGCCTGAAATGACAAGGTGGCAGCAGTATGCACTTTTTTTTTTAACCCAACCTTCCCACAATTCGACTATCCTCATGAGAAGGAAGGAGCTTAGAACAAGGAACAAGTTTAAAAGGCTTAGTAGTTGAGACTGAAACCACAAAAGGGTCAGAAGGACATTTAAACAATAACTTGCAGTCCCCAGGAACCTTGTAGAATCAGTCAGGTTTCTTAGGGTCAGGAGCTACACAGGCAGCAGATAAGGTGTCCAAAACTGCTGCCAACACAGAAGGCTATACAGACAGCTTAGGATACTCCATTTGCAGAAGGTCATGGCATCTCTTTTGGATGTCAGAGACCAGGGAGCAATCCCCACAAACTACTCCGTGATACGAGTAATATCTCCAAAGGATAATTCTTCCAAGGGGGAATCAGACTAAAAAAATCCTCTTTCTCTGAACCATAGCTAAGAGAAGGAATTTGAGAGGAGTATACAAGGGATTCCTCACCAGAATCTAGGTTCTTATCTGAGCAATCCAGTTCCCTTGTCCTCCTAACAGACAAGGAGGAACAGGGACTGACACCACTTGAGGAGGCTTCAAGGCCATCAAGGCATTAAACAAACCTTGAGTAAATCATGCCATTCATGCTGGGGATCTTCAACAAACAAGAAGAATACACTTGGTGTTTTGCTTTTTCTTAAGTGGGATGTCCACCCTAACAACCCTCGGCGGCTCAGTCCCTAGGTTGTACTCAATGATCGTAGCAGGAATGTCTTCCTGGACCAAGATATGAGGAACCCCCCTCAGAAATAATCAACTGTGGTCCCCCCCCTCAACATCAGGAGTAGATGTTTGAAAAGCATCAGAGGACATACGAGAACTCTGATCCATGCCGGCCTCCAATGTGGTTGAAGCAGAGGAATCAAATGAAAGCACTAAACATTCTTCAAGGCTTTCACTAGCTTCGAGAAAGACATCTGGTGGAGGCTGGAAAACAACCGGATCAAGCCTAGACTTTTTGGCATTCTTCTTGGAAGACAACTGTCCCTCAAGAAGGGAGGTTTCCTCCATAGCATGCTGAGCCAACAATTTAAGTTGCTGGTTCTCAAAGTATATGAAGAGGGAAGATAAACAACTGTGGAGGGTCTTGGAGACAAACGTTTGACAGACAGAGCACTGTGTATGGTCATGAGAAGCACCCAGGCAAATAAGACACTAGTCATGACTGTCTTTATGAGGAATCTGCCTCCCATGCTGAAAATTTTCCGTCTTGAATAACCATAGGTGTGACTCCCTATCACAACCTTGCTAGCTACAGATCCCTTAACATTAGTCTGGAAAAACCAATACCTCCTACCTAAACCTACTGGAATTTCTTAACATTCAGCTTAACACCATACTTATGGGTTATTTCAACTACCCCTCCATAAACAGGGAGACTTATACAACCCATAATTCACTTGCTCAGAGGTTTTTGGACTTCATCAATGCAAATGCCCTGGAGCAACTAGTTACCTCCCCAACTACAGGTAAAAATATCTTAGACCTAGAACTCACGAACATGGGGGGATGCTGCTCCCTCAGGTGCATTAACTCCTCCCTGGTAAGATCTGACCAAAGTTATCTCCTTTAGTATTAAAACTAACCTAGCACCCCCAACAAACTCCAAACCTCTTAAGAACTTTCCTACGGCCAATTACCTCAAACTGAGTGACAGTTTATGAAACTTCCAAACCCCGAAGCCAAAGGGCACTGAGGCCTAGTCTGAGCTGTACACAAAAGGATTGCACAACCACATTCATAGCTACATAGAGGAGGCATTACTGGTCCACGTCAAACTTATGACTACTGGCAAAAATAAATTACCCTGGTGGACCACTAGCACAAACAGACTATTCAACAAAAGGAAAAATAAGTCCTCTCCAAAGCCAAGAAGGAACAGACAAATCAGTGCAAAAAGACACTCACCAGTCTAAACAAACAAATTAAGAGAGCTGGTCAAACCTGCCAAAGCAAACTAAGAGGAAAAGATAGCCTCCAAGGTGAATAATAATAATAAAACTTTCTTTTTTTTTAATTATGTTTGCAGCCTCAGGGGAAATGCTCAGCAATGTGTTAAGTTAATCATAAAATCATGAATGGTAACAGTGACACCCAGCCTGAAACTATAGCAAACCTACTGGCTGACAAGTTCAGTTCAAATTTCTCCCATCACCTCCTACCACACCCAAAGAAATATCCATTACAAGGGAACAGGTCCTTACCATGCTCACTAAAGCCAAAAATACAGCCTCCATGGGTCCCAACAACATTACAAGATGCTTCTTAAATAGCTTAAAACAGAATCTATCAGGGCAACTAGAACCCCTTTTTAACCACAGCCTCCGAACAGACTTTATCCAAGAAGAATGGATGACTGCAACAGTCGCCTCTCTGCACAAGGGGAGCCCAACAAGTGATCCAGGGAACTTACAGACCCATAAGCATGACCAGTCTTATCGACAAGGCCATGGAGAGAATTATCATGGACCTAATCGATATCGCAATAGGAATCCTCCATAAACTGGACTAGATCAATTTGGCTTTGTCAAAGGGAGGTCTTGCCTGCTCAATCTAGTGGACATCTTCAAGAAAGTCACCAGGGTCATGGATAATGGTAAATCAATACACACTGCTTACCTAGACCTGGCCAAAGCTTTCAACACAATTTCCCACTCGGGGATCATAAACTTACAGGGTTAGGCATAAACCCCTACATCATCAGATGGATAGCCAACTGGCTTGCTGACAGAACACATGTTGTCTGGATAGGTGAAATTACTTCTTGGGTGGCGTAAGCCAGGGAACCTTGTTGGCTAGGCTTACGTAGGCAGTCAGGCCGATAGCCTAGTACCTACCTATGAACCGATAAGAAACCTGTTACTAGCGGTGTCTCACAGGGCTCAGTGTTGGGACCCTTCCTGTTTGGTATATACTTCTCTGAAATGACGGACAATGTTGGGGGCCTCCGTTTACCCAAATTCACTGACTGTAAGCTGTGAGCAATCACTGAATCCCAAACTGATGTTGACATCCTACAAACAGGCCCAAAAATGACAAACTAGTGTCAAACCCATGGTTTGATACTAAATACAAAAAAAAAAATGCTAATTGTACCTTCAGCAAATCAGAAATCCCTGCATATTATAATATTGATAGCGTACCCCTAAATGTAGACCCAGTGTTGGGGGACCTAGGAACACAGATAAGACAGTAATCTAAACTTTGACTACCAGGTAGCTACAGTTGTGAGGAAATCCTTTTGTGTGGCAGAAATAAGTAAATGCATGGCATCAAATTCAAAGGAAGTCAAAGTGCCACTATACATGGCCCTCATCAAGCCCATAATCAAGAATTATGCTCCCTTCTGCATGTACCTAACCGGGCACTTGCACCAAATGGAGCAGCCCCAGAGGTTCTCACTAAAAACAAAGTACAGTTGGTACACCTACCATAAATGCAGATGTTCGAGTGTATTCACTGTTGCAGTCATTACATTTGGGTAATCTGCTGGCAGGTTGCCCTCAGTCGGCCTGATTAACAAAGTCTAGGGTCCTGCGTCAGTTGCTGTCCCTTCTTCCATGACGTCAGGTCGTCAGGGGTATAAAACATGCAGCTGACACCATTACATCAGTTTTTCTTGCCCCAGATGTCAGGTGCCCCCCAAATGGGGAGCATATATATATACACATATATATATATATATATATATATATATATACACATATATATATATATATATATATATACATAAAATATGAAACACAAAACATATACCTCCAAACAAAAGCAAATACACCAAAAAAGCTTTTAAAAATAGTAGCAGAAATGAGAGGTATAGTTAAGAGAAAAACAGGGGGCTGGAGGGAGGGTAACCAGGACTGCAACAGTGAATACACTCTAACATCTACATTTATGATAAGTGTACACAACTGTACTATGTTCTTCGTGTTTCACTGTTGCAGTCATTACATTTGGGTAGAATCCCAAAGCTATGGTTGGGAGGATGGATTTATACAGCATTAGGGGCAGCTATCAGGCCCTGCAGGACAGCAGTGGCAAAGCCTGCTCTGGATTTAGAGAAGAGAGGTAAATGGTAATGTTTGGTGAACGTATGAACTGAACTCCAGGTAGCAGCTTCTAGAATGTCTCTGGTAGGAACCCCGCTGAGGAAGGCTGCAGAAGTAGATGCAGCCCTGGTGGAATGAGATCTGATCCCCTTGGGGACAAGTTTACCATGGTGCATATAGCAAAAACGAATACAATGGCTTATCCATTTGGAAATAGTCTGCTTTGAAATAGCCTTTCCCACTGCCCCTGCAGCAAATGCCACCAATAGTTGTTCAGATTTTCTAAGAGATTTTTGTCCTGTTTAAGTAGAATCTTAGTTGTCTGTGTATATCCAATGAATGCAGAATCCGCTCACCCTTGTTCTGTGGATTTAGGAAGAAAGTTGGCAGATGAATGGTCTGATTAAGGGCCACACTAGATACCACCTTAGACATAAAGGATGGATTGGTCCTGAGAGCCACCCTGTCCGGGTAAAAAATAATGAAAGGCTCCACTGCCATAAGAGCCTGCAGTTCTGAAATCCTTCTAGCTGAAGTGAGTGCTAAAAGAAAAGCTGTTTTCCAAGAGAGAAATTTTAGGTCTGCAGTAGCAGCTGGCTCAAAAGGAGGGAGAGCGAGTTTTTCCAAAACAAAATTGAGGTCCCATGCAGGAGTTGGTGCTCTCCTGGGAGGTCTTACATTTTTGGTCCCTCTGAGATAACTGCTTTAGCAGAGGATGAGAAAAGAGGGGAAGCTCTGTGTTGTAATGAGCTGAAATGGCAAAGGCATGGATTTTTATGGAAGAAAAAGATAGGCCCTTGTGAAGCATCTCAGTTAAGTATTGCAGAATCTGAGTAATATTGGGCATTGCTGTGCTTATTCCTTGTGCTTGGTTCCAGGCACTGAATCTTTTCCATTTGTCAGCACATGATTTTCTAGTACTAGGCCTTCTAGCCTCCAAAATGACATCCATCAAAGGTTTGCTGAGAGGTGTAACAGGTGAAATTAGTTGATTAGCCATGCTGCAAGATTCAAAGTTTGGAGCTGAGTGTGCAGAATTTGACAGTTCTGCTGAGACAGTAAGTAAGGTGTCTGAGGCATGTACCACGGAGGAAGGTGTGACGCATTGCACAGGAGCGGCTACCATTGTTGGCGAGGCCAGTCTGGAGCAATCAGAATCATTTTTGGTTTATCCTGTCTGACTTTTAGTAGAACTTTGGAGAGCAGAGGCAGAGGGGGAAAGGCATAGACCGATAGGTTTTTCCAGCTGAAGGATACAGCATCCACTTTCCAAGCTTTTTCGTGATGAATTCTTGAGCAGAATTTGTCCAACTGATAGTTTTGGGGTGAGGCAAAAAGATCTATGTCTGCGCTCCCCCATTTGCATGTCAACATGGTGAAAATTTGTGGTTCCAGTTTCCATTCGTGTGGGTCCATAAGATTTCTGCTTAGTTCGTCTGCCAGACTATTTTGCTTTCCTGGCAGGAATTGAGCTTGTAGATGTAGTTTAATAAGTCAAGGCCGTGTTCCACAATGCCATGGCTAGTCTGCAAAGAGGGTAGGAATGTGTACCCCCTTGCTTGTTTATGTACCACATGACTGTGGTGTTGTCTGTCTTTATCAGTAGTTGTCCTGGATGAAGGTAGTCCTTGAAGGCTGTCAGAGCATTCTGTACAGCTAGCATCTCTTACTAACTGACATGTAAATGCATTTGATTTGGGCTCCATTTGCCCTGAATGCATCTCCCTGCCAGATGCGCCACCCAAGCATAGTCTGATGCATCTGTAGTCAGGGTTTGGGCAGCAGGGGGTGGAATGAATGACAGTCCCTTGTTTTGGTGGCAGGCCTCTGCCCACCATAGGAACTCGAGTTGCAGGCAAGGTATGATAGGAATCATTGTTTCCAGGCTGTGACAATGTTGACTCCATAAGCATTTTAGGTACCACTGAAGTTTCCTCATATGCAGTCTTGCATATGGAATTAGAAGAAAGCAGGAGGCCATGAACCCCCAAGGCCTGCAGAATTTGTATTGCAGACACAGCTGGGTTTTTGTGGCCACCTGTTTGAAGTAAGTCATCAATTGAATTTGTTTTTCTGGCATAAGACAAGTCATCTGGGTGGCTGTATTCAAGCTTGCACCCAGGAAAGTAATTTTTTGAGAGGGTACCAGTTGTGAATTATTTTCGTTTATGGTGTACCCTAGGCAAGTTAGAACCCTTTTTACAAACGGCAGATGTTTTAGAAGAGTGTCCTTGTTTTCTGCCTGAATTAGACAACCGTCCAGGTATGGCTAAATTTGAATATTTCTTTGCCTGCAAAATGCAATTAGTGGTGCCAGGCATTTTGTGAAGACCCTGGGCGCAGTAGATAAGCCAAAGGACAGTGCAGAGAACTGGTAATCTAAGTAGCCTGCTTTGAAGCGGTGGTATCTTCTGCAAGATTCCCTGACTAGGATATGCAGGTAAGCCTCTTTTAAGTCTAGAGTTACCAACCAGGTATCCTTGCCTAGCATAGGTAGTAACTCTTGAGTCAGCATCTTGAATTTTGGAATGTCCAGAAATGTATTTAGAATGGATAAATTGAGAATTGGATGCCATGATTTGTCTTTTCTGGGTACCAGGAAAAGTCTTGAATAGAAACCTTGTCCCTTTCCCTTTTCTGGTACTGGTTAAATAGCCCCATATTCATGAGGGACATAGCTTGTTTCTGGGCCTCTGCCCACTGACTCTGGAGGCAGATGTGGCCATCTATTTGGGATTGGCAACGTGTGGAAATGAAATCTGTATCCCTGGGATACTATATTTAAAACCCATTTGTCCTGGGTAATCAGTTGCCGGTTTCGTGCATGAAGTGCCAGTTTTCCCCCCAAAGGGGCGGCCAAAAGGTAAGTGCTTGGTGATTGCAGTGGAAAGTCATTGAGACTGTTTACCATAGGGAAGTGCCTTGTTGCTTCCAGATTTGGAGGTGGAGGCACCCCATTGCTTTGTTCTAAAAGTTCCTTACGACTGAAACCTGGAGCCTTTGGAATGTCTGGGTTTGAACTGAGCGGCTCTAGTGGGTACTGGAAAGGACCAGTTCTTAGTCGGCCAGTGCCTACTAAACCTGGGTGGCTGCACTTGTACGAAATCTTTCACAGTTTGCATAGATTTAGCTTTATCTTCCATCTTTTTCAAAACTTCTTCAGCCTTATTACCAAACGGACTGTCCTGTTGTAAAGGAGCATCCAACAATTTTGCTTTAACATGGTCAGGCAGACTTTGCTCCTTGAGCCAAGCATGCCTTCTTATCACAGACCCAGTTACAGCAGCCCTGCAAGAGGCCTCCAAGGAATCAAGACTACATTGCAAAGTAGGTTTTCCAACTTGCTCAGCTGAATATAATAAATCCTGCAACTCTCTTTTTCTAGTCAGAAATCAACATAATTTTCTGTTTAAGTAAACCCATGCCATGCTGTTGATATTTAAGCATATGAAATTGACAGTTTAAAGCGCTGATTGCCAAGATTGCAGACGTGTAAACCTTCTTACCCCATCTATCCAGCACCCTGGAATCTCTGTCAGAAGGGGTAGGAATTTTTAGCAGTAGAGGCCTAAACGCCCTTGGGACCCTGAGAAATGGTTTCAGGGTCAGCAGTAGGGTTTTTGAAAAGGAGTTTGTGGGTGTCAGGAACCCTGTAGTATCTGTCTGGCTTACTAGGAGCTGGAGGCAGGGAGTAGAGAGTCATACTGGATTGTGAGAAAACATCATCAACAATGTCTACAACAGGAGGTACAGCCAAAGGCCTATGCTGAGGAAGCAGAAGAAAATCCCTAAGTCTCTTTTTAGATTCAGAGAAATCCTGACTCTCCCAGTGAAAGTGTTCCGTTAAGGTATGCAAAGTTTCTCAAAAAGAGAAATCCTCAGGGGGAGAAGCAGAAGGGATGGAGTATTCTGCATCAGTCTCCTCATAAGTGGGTATAGATAATTCCTGATCAGAAGGGGAATTAGAAGAGCTAGAAACCTGATCTGAAGATTCAGTCAGTGCCTTGCTTAGGCCTCTTAGCAGGAGGGGGATGGGTACCCCTGATCAAGGTAATTAAATCTTCAGCCATTTTGATCATTTGTTTTTTAGGCATTGGGGCCTGTACACGTGGCCCAAGCATCATTTTTTTTAGACATAGAAGTAGTTTTTGACCTTAGTTTTGAAGATGGCATCGGTTTCATACACAAATCATTAGGCCTGAAAACATCCTCAGAAGCCGGTGCCTGCTCAGCGGCTCCAGACCCATCTAAGGTAGAGACATCCGCGGGTTCAATACTCAAGTATCTCGCGGCATACCAGACTCCGAATGGGTCTCAGTAGAGGCCTGCAAATTAAATGTAGCGGGTATCAGGAGCTCCGAAAGCTCCTCACTGAGTACCTGCGAACCAGTGACTGGCTTAGGAGAAGCCTCGTCGTTGGTTTTGGACCTCGACGGTCTGTCTCTGTCATTTTCTTTACGTTTTTTAGGTATTTTGGTAGTCAGATTGCTAACCGACGACATTTCTGGATAGTTAAATCTTGAGCCAAAATATTTAGAAGCAAAAATATACAGACGTTTAATTGTGCGTTGATTAAATTTAGCAGAAAACTGACAGCAAAGCACGTTGTGGTCAGGGCCTAGGCAAGGAATACAGTACAAATAAAAATCCTTATGAGGTATTTGCTTCCCACAAGTAATGCAATTATTAACTTTTACTGACATCGGTAAGGAGCAAGAAAAAGTTTCACCAACGGGGTACTTAGCTTTTAGTTGAAGACTTTGGTTCTGAAACTCGAAAACGAAAATTTCAGGAGTCAGCCGACCGGCACTTGCGAACTGCTTCTACTTCAGGCACCGCGCGGCAAGAAAGACTGATGTAATGGCGTCGGTTGCATGTTTTACAACCCTGATGACCTAACGTCATGGAAGAAGGGACAACAACCGACGCAGGACCCAAGACTTTGTTAATCAGGCCGACTGAGGGCAACCTGCCAGCAGATTACCCAAATGTAATGACTGCAACAGTGAAACACGAAGAACATCAAAGTGTAAGACACACGTCGTATGCAGACCAACTGAAGGCCCTATCCTTTTTACTCTATCTTGTATCATTTACTGAGAGGGGATCTACAAGACATTCACTGACCCAACCCTGATAAAAATTTTACATATTCGCAAGAAAAATTATACAAGGGTAACTCATTCTTTGGACCTGAACCTTATTTCTGACTCTAACAGAACTTGCTGGAGAGACAGATTTGTATCCCAAAGACTGCCTCACCTATGGAATAAACTACCCATCTTTGTAAAAAGTACAGTTGTGTACACTTACCATAAATGTAGATGTTTGAGTGTCTTCACTGTTGCAGTCATCACTGTAGGGTTCTTCCTGCTGGCAGGCAGCCCTCGGTCGGCCAGAATCCCAAAGGCTGGGTCCGGCGTCGGCTATTCAGTCATGCTCCCTGACGTCAGAGCGCCAGGAGTACAAAGCTGCCAGCCGACGCCATGTTCTCCAGTTTTTCTTGCCCCAGATGTCAGGTGCCCAAAAGTGAAGGCTAATATTAAAACAAAAATGTAACATACAACAAACCCCATACCCTGTAGCAAATACACCTCAGAAGAAGGGTGAAGTAGGAAACCACACTAATGGAAGTATAAGAGGGGACAGGAGGGTGGGTAACCCAGACTGCAACAGTGAAGACACTCGAACATCTACATTTATGGTAAGTGTACACAACTGTACTATGTTCATCGTGTTTCACTGTTGCAGTCATCACTGTACGGTTGAATCTCAAAGCTGAGATAAAGGGTGGTTGGTTATAGAGTAGAAGGGGTGGCTAGAAGGCCCTGCAAGACTGCAGAAGCAAAGCCTGCCCTAGACTTAGAGTAAAGAGGGAGATTATAGTGCTTAAAAAAAGTATGCACTGATATCCAAGTTGCAGCTTCCAAAATATTTTGGTAGGTACTCCCCTGAGAAAGGCAGCTGAAGTAGCAGCAGCTCTGGTAGAGTGAGTCCTAATTTTTCCTGGGATTTACTTTCCATGATGAGAGTAACAAAATCTGATTCCATGAGCAATCCATTTAGAAAAGGTCTGTTTTGAAATAGCTTTGCCTTGGGAATTTGTTGCATAAGAAACAAACAGTTGCTCTGTTTTCCTGATATCCTTGGTTCTGTCCACGTAAAAACAAAGTTGCCTGTGTACATCCAAGGAATGCAAGATCCTTTCCCCCTTATTTTGTGGATTAGTGAAAAAAGTTGGCAGGTGAATAGTTTGATTTAAAGCCACTTTGGAAACCACTTTAGGCATGAAGGTAGGATTAGTCCTTAAAGACACCCTATCTTGATGAAAAATAATATATGGTTCCACAGCCATGAGTGCTTGTAACTCCGAGACTCTCCTGGCTGAAGTCAAAGCCAGTAGGATAGCTGTCTTCCATGATAAATACTTAATATCAGATGTGGCAGCAGGCTCAAAAGGAGGCAGAGTGAGTTTTTCCAGAACATAGTTGAGGTCCCAGGCAGGTATGGGTGGTGTCCTAGGGGGCCTTAAATTCTTTGCTCCTCTGAGATATTGTTTCAGAAGTGGATGCGAAAAGATTGGAGGATCTGTATTGTAATGTGCAGAGATAGCTGAGGCATGTATTTTTATGGAGGAGAAGGATAAACCCTTATGTAGCATGTCTGTCAGGTAATGTAAAATCATTGGGATATTAGGAATGAGAGGATCCGAACCCTGAGCATGCATCCAGGTGCAAAATCTCTTCCATTTACCTGCATAAGATTTTCTAGTGCTAGGCCGTCTGGCTTCTAAGATGACATCCATGACTTGTTTGGGAAGGGTAGGATTAATCATAGACCCTGAATACGCCAGGCTGCCAGGCTGAGAGTGCAGAACCTGGCTCTGGTGTTGGGACAAAAGATTTGGAATCTGAGGTAGAATCCAAGGAGGCTCCTGGGATAGATTCATCGGTGTGGAGTACCAAAATTGTCGAGGCCAATTTGGGGCCAGTAAAATCATCTTGGGTTTGTCCTGCTTGATCTTTAATAACACCCGTGGAAGAAGAGGTAGTGGAGGAAAGGCATACCCCGAGAGGTTCCTCCAACTGAATGAGAGAGCATCCACTTTCCATGCTAGTTTGTGAAATGTCCTTGTGCAAAAAATCTGTAACTGGTGGTTGAGGGGGGATGCAAATAGATCCATGTCCGGGCAGCCCCAGGCTTCTGTAATCATCTTGAATATTTGGGTGTCTAGCATCCACTCGTGTGGGTCTGACAGGTTCCTGCTCAGGCTGTCTGCCAGAATATTTTGTTTCCCTGGCAGGAACTGAGCTTGTAGATCCACTTTGCAAGCTAGAGCTGTGTTCCATAGAGTCATGGCAAGTCTGCAAAGAGGGTAGGAGTGTGAACCCTCTTGCTTGTTTATGTACTGTGGTGTTGTCTGTCCGTATCAGTAGTTGTCCTGGCTGTAGAAGATCCCTGAAAGCCAAGAGGGCATTCTGTACAGCTAACATCTCTTTTAAATTGATATGTATGTGCTTCTGATCCTCTGTCCAAAAACCTTGCAGGCCTTTCCCCTGCAAGTGGGCTCCCCATGTGTAATCCGAGGCGCCCGTGGTTAACACTTGGCTGGCTGGAGGCAGACTGAAGGCTTTCCCTTTGTTGTGAAGACATGCCATGGTCCACCAATGGAATTCCTTTTGTAGGCAAGGCAAGACAGCAATCTGTGTCTCTAGACTGTGGCAATGCTGGGACCATACACTTTTTAGGTACCATTGTATTTTTCTCATATGTAGTCTTGCATTTGGTACGAGAAGGATGCAGGAGGCCATGTAACCCAAAGCCTGCAGAATTTCCTTGCAGTTAGCTGAGACATTAACGCCAAGGTTTTGAAAGTTGAAGCCAGCTGTAGTTGTTTTTCGGATGTCAGAAATGCCATCTGGGTTGTTGTGTTTAGAAGAGCACCCAAAAAAGTTATCTGTTGTGTGGGTGTCAAATTTGACTTTTTAATGTTCACAGTGAATCCCAGGTGCTTGGGTAGATTTTGAATAAATTCCAGGTGCTGAAGTAAGACATCCTTGCTGTCTGCTTGAATAAGGCAGCCGTCCAGATAGGGGTAAATTTGAATTCCCTTGAGTCTGCAATAAGCCACTACTGGTGCCAGGCACTTGGTGAAGACCCTGGGCGCAGTAGACAAGCCAAAGGGCAGCGCAGAGAATTGGTAATGTTTTGAGCCGGCCTTGAACCTGAGGTATTTTCTGCACTCCTGTCTGATAGGGATGTGTAGGTAAGCCTCCTTTAAATCCAATGTCACCATCCATGCATTTTTGCTCAACATTGGCAGGAGCTGCTGCAAAGTAAGCATCTTGAACTTTGGTATCTCCAGGAAAGTATTTAAGACTGACAGATCCAGGATGGGTCTCCATGAATTTTGTTTTCTGGGAACTAGAAAGAGCCTTGAGTAAAAGCCTTGCCCCGTCTCTGATTGTGGAGCCAGTTCTATGGCCCTCATAGCCATGAGGGATCCCACCTGGTTTAATGCCTCTGCCCATTGGTGTTTTGGTAGGTCTGGCCATCCGTTTGGTCTTGGCAAGGTATGAAAGTGGAATTTGTAACCTCTTGAAACTACATCCAGAACCCACTTGTCTTGGGTTATGTAAGTTCAATTTTGTTGAAAAAGAGAGTTTTCCTCCTAGAGGGGCTTCCAGGAGAGAAGTTCCTGGAGCCATGCAGGGGAAGTCATTGAGCCTGTTTTCTGTAAGATTGAGGTCTGTCCTCTCCACCCCTGGGGGTGGAAGCACTCCACTGTCTAGGTCTGTACGAGGTCTGTGCTTGGGGCCTCCCTCTGGAGTGCCTATATCTACCCCTCTGAGGCCTGTCCGAGCTGGGAAAGGACCAATTTTCAGTTGGCCAATTTCTGCTAAATCTTGGGTGTTGAACTTGTAAGAAATCCTTAACCGTTTGCATGGATTTTGCCTTATCCTCCATTTTCTTTATCACCTCTTCAGCCTTAGACCCAAACAAAACATTATGCTGAACAGGAGCATCCAGTAACTTTGCTTTCACTTGATCAGGTAAGTTTTGTTCCTTTAACCAAGCATGCCTTCTAATGACTGTGCCAGTGGCAGCCGCCCTGCATGAAGCCTCCAAGGCATCAAAACCACAGTGTAAGCCATGCTTCCCCACTTGCTCAGTAGCATGTATCAAATCGTGTAATTCCTTATTATCTACACATGCAGAAATGGTACCTAGCTTTTGTTTCATAACAGACAGCAGAAACTGCTGATATTTTAGCATATGAAATTGACAATTTAAAGCCCCGATAGATAAAGTAGCAGAAGTGTACACTTTTTTGTCCCATCTCTCCAAAGCTCTAGAATCCTTATCTGACAGAATAGGGTTTTAGCAGAGGCGGCCTTAACACCCTTAGGACCCTGAGAAATGGTTTCTGGATCAGCAGCAGGATTTTTGTAAAGGAATTGGTGGGAGTCAGGGACCCTGTAGTATCTGTCAGGCTTAGCAGGGGTTGGAGGAAAGGAGTTAAATTAGCTTCAGAAAAGGCATCATTCACAATATCCAAAACAGGAGGAATAGCCAGGGGTCTATGTTGGGGAAGAAGAAGGAAATCCCTAAGCCTTCTCTAAGATTCAGAGTACTCCTGTCCTTCCCAGTGAAAGTGTTCCCTCATGTCATGTAAAGTTTCCACAAAAGAAAAATCCTCAGGGGGAGAAGCTGATGGAATGGATTCCTCAGCATTAGAATCCTCATAAGGAGGGAAAGTATACTCCTGTTCAGAGGAAGACACAGAAGAAATAGATGCCTGATCAGAGGATTCATAATCCAATTCTTGCCTTGGCCTTTTGTCTGGAGGGGGATGAGAACCCCTAATCATGGTTAGTAAGTCCTCCACCATTTTAAGCAGCTGTTTCTCAGATTTGGGTCCCGGATCAGAAGAGGCCTGGGCTGGTGTCTTTGATTTAGGAGGCGTCTTCGCCTTTGTCCTTGGCTTTGCCTTTATCAGAAGCTGTGTAGGCCTGAAAACCCCCTCGGAAGCTGGTACCTGCACAGCGGCTCCGGACCCATCCGAGGGAGCATTGTCCGAAGGTCCTGCAGCTGGAGTACTCAAAGGCCTAGTTGGCTCCTCGAGGGAGTCCGTTTCGGCAATCGGTTCTGAAATGGCCGACGACAGGGGCTGCGAAAGCACCTCACTGATGACGGCCGAACCTGAAGCTGGCTCTGCTTGTAAACCGTAGTCTGATTTGGACCTCGGAGGCCTGTCCTTATCCTTGCGTCATTTGTGAACTCCGGTAGTTGGAAGCGTGTCCAACGACATTTTATAATTAAATCACCTGCCAAAGTAGTGAAAAGCAAAATCGTACCTCCGCTTAATAGTACGTTGGTTAAATCTAGCACAAAACTGACAACTAGCTACATCGTGGTCAGGGCCTAAACAAGGAATACAGTAAGAGTGGAAATCCTTATGAGGTATTTGCTTCCCACAAGAAATACAATTATTAACTTTTTCTGACATCGGACTGGAACAAGAAAAAAGTTTCCCCAACGGGGTACTTAGCTTTTAGAAAAAGAAGTAAGTCTTCGGAATGAAGCACGAAAAAATATCAGGAGTCAGCCAACCGGCACTTGTGAACTGCTTCCACCGCACGGCAAGAAAGACTGGAGAACATGGCGTCGGCTGGCAGCTTTGTACTCCTGGCACTCTGACGTCAGGGAGCATGACTGAACAGCCGACGCCAGACCCAGACTTGGGATTCTGGCCGACCGAGGGCTGCCTGCCAGCAGGAAGAACCCTACAGTGATGACTGCAACAGTGAAACACGATGAACATCAAAGCGTGTCCCTCAATCTCTTCAAAAATAATTTGGATAAATGGATGTTGAACCATAAATTCACTCCTGGGGTACTGCCCATGTTCTTTATGGACAGAGGCAGTCTGTAAAATTACTCAGGTCTCCCAACACCCAAAGATCCATTACACTCATACCCCAACCCATATCTGGGGAATTAATATATACTATTGTCATATCCTGGGTATTATTGGCTAGGCTTGTAAAGGCTCTTGTGCCATTTGCCTAGAAATCACCTGTGAATCTATGAACATAACAGCAACATTGTGAATAAAATAGAGAAGAAACTCCAACGGGGCACTTATCTGAAGACGGCATGGAAACCAGCACAGCAGACAGGCATTCAGACAGACGTTCTATAATGGCATTCAGACTGACGGCAAAGTAGTTTTGAGAATTTATATCCATATGTCACCTTTATGCCCTATGCGGGGCACATACATGTGATCTATAACACCTATAAAATCCAAAGGCTTTGGTACACTGGCCTGATGTTAGGCTATCCTTGGCAGGAGATCCATTCAGTAAAGAATACTGCAACAATGATAAGGAAGGCTATCCAAAACCTCAAATACCTCAAACCAGTCTCCAGGTATCTTCTCATGATCTAACATTCTGGGGATTTCACCTTCCCTTCAGAGATGAGGATATGAGCATCCAAAACTAAAGGTCATCATTCTCGGGTGGTGCAGCACCAATGTCATTCTGACAGGAAAAGAGAGACACTGATGGCATGCCATAGGCTGTAGCTGAAAAAGGCCATCAAGTAGCGAACTATAAAAGCACTTCTCTGTTCCTAGAGTTGCTGTAGTAGGTCATCCCATGTGGACATACAGAGGGATACGATGGTGGTTTCAAATATTCTCTAAAGCATGTAGAAAGTTACTTACTCAATGACAGCCTATCTTCAAAACATCCTGGTTTTTAAATCAGTGTGCTTAAGGACATGGTACAACAGCCACGGAGATTCAGCACTTGCTGACCAGAACAGGGATGTGTGACAACTGAATGATTTCTGCTCCATAAGCAGCACTCCTTATCCTGACAAGCTCCAAATAATCCAAGAGAATCCTACAGCTCAAAATCCACAGCAAGAAAGACTTTGCAGTCTGAAAATGTCAAAATAATAAAATTTATTGGACAAGAAAAGGTTAAGTCCTTCACAGTGTCACAATGAACTTCTTCAGAACCTATTCCACACCTCCAATGATGTAAATCAATAAATAACCTCCCTCTAAGTGTTCTATCCAAAAATACACATTTAATTCTGTAAAACAAAAATCACAATGAAAAATAAATATGACAATATAAATAAATGTTAATAAAAGTACAAATGTAAATATTTAAGTTTGTCAAAAATGATTTAAAACCTACTTGTAATGACAAGTAATATCAAATAAAACAACCCTACAATCATAAGGGATAGAATGAATGTAAATAAATTAATAAAAATGAAATCTGAACTTAAAAAGAATGAATATATAATATTAAAACAATAAATAAAAGGTATACAATAAGAATTCATGGAATTATACAAAGACAAACTGAATACTGTGTAAAATATTGTTTTTGTATAAAAGACTAAATTATTTGTTTACCGAGGCATGTTAAGCTTAACAGCACGTCATTTTAAGATGCTGCTTACTAATCTATAATTGTTACAGCCTGGAGGTGAAGCTGCATTTAATTGAAGCTGCCAAGCCACCTCTTGGTACTCGGTCATTGTTTCCCAATGACCTTACTTTACACAGGTAAAAGACAGTGCAAAGGAGACACAGTATGTGCCCCTGTCTAATCAAACTTAAGTCATACAGGACTGGGAGAGAAAGTACACATTTAGTTCCAGCTATGCTAACTGTTGGAACTTGTATTCTTGCTTACTTGATGATATTTGTATGTTTTGGACAGACTCCCTCCCTACACTTCATGAGTTTTTTAAATAGAGAGACTGCCCGATTCCAAAAGACTTGCTCTCAGTATTAGTGACCACTTACACTGACAGAAAATCTTTTGAAAGCTGGCATTTATGCACAAGCCTTACACTAAAGTAAGTCACATACTGTGAACAATTCTTTCGTAATCAGGACAGATTAACACTGACAGCAACTTTTTTTAGTTCACTCACTAGTGGGTGAATATTAAGCTAACTGCCCTGAAGAACCATTTAATAACCAGAGCTCAAAATCAAACCATCTACCGTGTTCTCTATAAGATGAAGACCTAACCCTTTATGCCAAATCCACCCCTTAACAGTTGGAACTTGTATTCACAGAGGGGAGCTTTGAGCAACCTATCTGTCCCTGGAGGAGTGGTTCCAGCCCAGAAGTTAGTAGTTTATTGGCCATTTTGGGCTAATTTCGATCTGTTTTATTTCCTTACTATAAAAACCGGGTTTGCACGGTTTTGCACACTGGGCAGTGCCGGTTAGCTACGGGTAAATTATTCCCGGCTCCACTAAGTCTCCTCTTCAGTTTTTCCCTTGAAACTAGTCTCTCAACCTTAGCACTCAAAAAGCATCTTACAGCCCAGCACTTGCTCAGACCTAATAGCAAGCACTAATATACCCTGACAGTGATTGCCCAGCAGGGCAAGGCTCTTTATTCACCCCTCACCAGCCAAGCGACTAAGCAGCTCACCCTACTATTCAGGCATGACCAAAGGGCAACTTCAGGTGCACTCTCCAGTCCAGCTGGTGAATCTGGGCATCCTGAGGCAATGTTACAACTGCCTCATGTACACAGACAACCCTCTCCTCCTACCACAAAACATTAACATATGCGAGAGATGCAATTATACAGCCAAACGGGAAGCTAAGCTGTCTCCACCCAAGAATGGAACAGGCAGTAAAGAGGAAAAGGTTAACACTTGCACCACACCTCCAGTGGCACACAGACCTACTAAAATAGCACTGGCAAAAAATACACATAAATACACAAAATCATACTCGGAAGCTCTAAATAAAAACCTGCAAAAGCATCAGAGACCTCCAAAGCAGACAACCAAACAACCTGCACTTCCCGTCACAAACCAGACAACACACAGAACACAAAATCAGTGTGCCGCACAATCACAGCCCTTAAGGCGAAATAACATACCTAACACACTAGTAATAGGTGACTCTATAGTCAGGCACACTGACGTCCCACTCACTAGGCTAGATAAGCAGAAGATTACTGTTAGTGTTCTATCGGAAGCCAGAATCCACCACATAACACAAGCACTCAGGTCACTCCAGAGCAAGTACAAATATGACTCTGTCATTGTTCATGTTGGTGTGAATGACCTGAGACGTACCTCCCTGGACTACATGGAGAGAGACATGGAAGAGCTCTGTGATCATGCAACCCAGGCTGGTATGAACCTGACCCTGAGTAGCATCCTGCCCTCACCAAGAATACAACCTCAGTATAAAGTAAAAAATATCAATTTCAACAATTGGCTAAGCTTCTGGTGTCAAAGGGGATCCAGTGTCTGTCAGCCTGGGACGACATGCTCGACAAGCCGTGTTGCTTTGCAAGAGATGGCTTCCACCTGTCACCCCTAGGCTTTCAAATACTGGCCAAAGCTCTTGCTGCCCCCATACTGCCTTTTTTAGGCAAGGCTCAAAAGTCAAACCCACCTCCGTAAAGAGCACAACTAACAAAAAACTGAGGGTTATGCTACTCAATGCCAGGAGTTTAAATCTCAAAATGCACGCGCTTGAAGCACTCCTCAGTATGGAGAACATTGACATTTGTGCAGTAACTGAAACCTGGTTCAAGGCTCCAGAGAGCACCCCAGCACTACCGGGCTACAACTCATACCACACATTTCAGCCACAGAACACGGACTGAAATACAAATGTAGGGGGTTTATCCATATTGATCAAGGATACCTACACCTCCAGGTTAGTGGTGCAGCATGATACATCTGAGATCATCCATGTGCAACTAACATTGGGCAAATCTGCAATGCAAATTGTGGCCTGCTACAGATCACCCTCCATAACCCAAGGACCACTACGCCACCTTTCTGGAGAAACTGGAAAACATGAAGGTCCTACCGAACACCCTAATACTGGACGATTTTAATTACCCTACCATTCATTGGGAAAACTACTCGAGTACAAATTCCCAGGCCCAGCGCTTCCTGGAATTCATCAAATCAAACGCCCTGGATCTGCTGGTAAACTCCCTTATCAGAGGTGAAAACATACTGGACCTGGTCATCACCAACATGGGCGACAGGTGTTCCACACCACAGGTCAACCCGTCACTGGTTAGATCAGACCATAAACTAATCACACTGGATGTCCACACCCCACCACCACCCCCAACTAAGGAAATCACAGTAAAAAACTTTTCTAAAGCAAACTTCACCTTACTTAAGACAGAGGTTTGTTTCACAGCCCCAAAGCTAAAGGATAACACTGCCCAAGATGCAGAAACCTTTACAAATGCACTCTATGAGCACCTACAAGGATGCATGGATTGTGTCATCCCTAGCAAAACCAAGACTCACTCCCTCTAAGAGAAGGAAACCAGTTTGGTGGACCCCTGCAATAAACAGGCTATACAATAGAAGTAGGAAACTAGTTCAGAAAAAAAGCAAATCTCAAGAAGGAAAGACATCCCTGATCAGTATCAGTAAGAAACTAAGGTCCCTCATGAAATCATCCAAGGCTAACTTCGAAAGAAAAATAGCCAAGGATTCAAAAGATAATCACAAAGCCTTCTTTAGCTATGTTAAGAATCTAAGTGGCAACCCACAGATATGCATTGAACTAGTGCAAAATAGCACAAAATATACTGAACCTACTGATATTGCCAACATCCTGGCAGACAGATTCAGTGCAAACTTCACCCCCCTCACCTCCAAAAGGGCCCACAACAATACCGGAAAAGTGTAGTGTCCCAAAAATCACAGACGCACAGGTGAAAACAGCCCTTTCAAAAGCCAAAAACACAGCGTCAATGGGACCAGATGGTGTCCCAGGCTGCGTCTTGCACGAACTACAGAACGAGCTAACCCCCCCAAACTAAACACGCTGTTCAACCTCAGCCTCTCCACAGGCTATGTGCCCATAAAATGGTGCACAGCAATGGTTATTCCTCTCCACAAAGGAGGGGCCACAATTGACCCTGGTAACTATCGCCCCATAAACCTGACTAGCCTGGTCTACAAGGCTATGGAGTGCATCATCATGCACCCTAGGCTTTCGAATACTGGCCAAGGCTCTTGCTGCCGCCATAGTGCCTTTTTTAGGCAAGGCTCAAAAGTCAAACCCACCTCCGTAAACAGCACAATTAACAAAAAACTGAGGGTTATGCTACTCAATGCCAGGAGTTTGAATCTCAAAATGCACGCGCTCGAAGCACTCCTCAATATGGAGAACGTCGACATCTGTGCAGTAACTGAAACAAAGACATTGGGAAAAGTACAGTTTTGTACCTACCAAAAATGTAGATGTTCGAGTGTATTCATTGCTGCAGTCATTACACTTGGGTTATCCTGCCGTCAGGTGGTCCTGCAGTTGGCCAGAGTTCCAAAGTCTTGGTCCGGCGTCGGTTGCTGTCGCTTCTTCCCTGACGTCAGTGCGCCAGGGGTATATAAGATGCAGCCGACGCCATCTTCTTCAGTTTTTCTTGCCCCAGATGTCAGGTGCCCCCAAATAGGTAGGCAATACATATTGCTAATAAAGGATACATAAAAAATAAAAACAATACCTTCAGATACAAGCAAAAACACCACATAGGATGTATAGGGTAGAAAGGTAGAGATAAGTCCCAGCTAAGAAAGAGGGGATGGAGGGTGGGTAACTTGGACTGCAGCAGTGAATACACTCGAACATCTACATTTATGGTAGGTACAAAACTGTACTATGTTCATCGTGTTTCACTGCTGCAGTCATTACACTTGGGTTGAATCCCAAAGCTGAGGTTGGGTGGCTGGGTCTATAAAGGATTCGGGGTGGCTATAAGGCCCTGCAGCACTGCAGTGGCAAAGCCAGCGCTGGATTTGGAGTAAAGAGGCAAGTGATAATACTTGATAAAGGTATGCACTGAACTCCAAGTTGCAGCTTCCAAAATATCCTTGGTAGGTACTCTTCTAAGGTAGGCAGTTGAAGTGGCTGTTGCCCTGGTTGAATGTGGCCTAATGTTGCTAGGTACAGTTTTTCCATGCTGTGTGGAGCAGAAACGGATACAGAGTCCTATCCGCTTTGAAATGGTCTGTTTTGAAATAGCCTTTCCCTGTGATCCTGCAGCATATGCTACAAACAATTACTCAGTTTTCCTGAAAGCTTTTGTTTTGTCCAAGTAGAAGCATAACTGCCTGTGTATGTCCAATGAGTGCAGAAGTCTCTCCCCTTTATTCTGGGGATTTGGATAAAATGTTGGCAAGTGAATAGTTTGGTTAAGAGCCACACTGGATACCACCTTTGGCATAAATGTAGGGTTTGTTCTTAAAGAAACCCTGTCATGATGAAAAATGATGAAAGGTTCCACTGCCATTAGTGCCTGTAACTCTGACTCTTCATGCTGAGGTTATTGCCAGAAGCAGAGCAGTTTTCCATGAACATATTTTAATTCTGCTGAATTGGCTGGCTCAAAAGGAGGTAAAGTTAGTTTTTCCAAGACAAAGTTGAGGTCCCAAGTTGGTGTTGGTGCTCTTCGGGGATGTCTTATATTTTTAGCCCCTCTGAGGTACTGTTTTAGTAATGGATGAGAGAAAATAGGAGGATCCGTGTTGTAATGAGCTGAGATGGCAGAGGTGTGGATTTTAATGGATGAAAAGGATAGGCCTTTGTCCAGCATCTCAGTTAAGTATTTTAATATCTGAGGAATATTTGGGACAAGAGTGTCAAAGCTTTTAGCCTGGTTCCAGACGCAGAATCTCTTCCACTTTTCTGAATAGGATTTCCTGGTACTGGGCCTCCTGGCCTCCAAAATGACATCCATAACAGCTGTAGAGAGAGGTGTTGGCTGCTTGGCTAAGTAATCTGCCATGCAGCCAGGTTTAAGGTTTTGAGCTGGCTGCGCAGGATCTGATTGTTTTGTTGAGTCAGCAGATGAGGAATTTGAGGTAAAATCCATGGTGGGCCTTGAGCCAAGTTCTTTAAGATTGGGTACCAGTGCTGGCGTGGCCAGTCTGGAGCAATCAGGATCATTTTTGGCCTTTCTTGTCTGGCTTTTAGGAGTACCTTTGAAAGAAGGGGCAGTGGTGGGAAGGCATAAACTTTTGGGGTTTTCCAGCTGAACGAGAGAGCATCCACTTTCCATGCTTGTGTGTGGTTAAGTCCGTGTGCAGAATTTCTGTAGTTGGCAGTTCAGAGGGGAGGCAAAAAGATCTATGTCTGGGCACCCCCATTTTTGTGTTATCATACTGAATACTTGTGGATTTAATTTCCACTTGTGAGGATCCATGATGTTTCTGCTTAAGTCGTCTGCCAGAGTATTTTTCTTTCCTGGCAGGAATTGTGCTTGCAGATGAACTTGATAGGTCAGTGCTGTGTTCCACAAAGTCATGGCTTGTCTGCAGAGGGGATAGGAATGAGTGCACCCTTGCTTGTTTATGTACCACATAACTGTGGTGTTGTCCATCTTTAGTAATAGTTGTCCTGGATGCAGAAGGTCCTTGAAAGCAGTTAGGGCATTTTGTACAGCTAGCATCTCTTTTTGATTGATGTGAAGATGCATTTGGTCTGCGGCCCACTTGCCCTGAATACATTTTCCTGCCATATGTGCTCCCCAGGCGTAATCCTAAGCATCTGTTGTTAGTGTCTGCCTGGCTGTGGGTAAAGTGAAAGGCTGTCCCTTGTTGTGGCGACATGCCTGTGCCCACCATCGAAACTCCTGTTGTAGGCAGGGAATAAGTGGTATTACTGTTTCCAAACTGTGACAGTGTTGATTCCAAACACTTTTTAGGTACCATTGTAATTTCCTCATATGCAGTCTGGCATATGGTATTAGTAGTATGCAGGACGCCATGAACCCCAAGGCCTGCAGAATTTTTCTTGCAGGCAGTTGGGTTTTTGTTGCCATCAATTGAAAGTACTGAGTCAGTTGCCTTTGTTTGTCTGGCGTGAGATAAGCCATCTGGGCCGTTGTATTTAAGCTGGCACCCAGGAATATTATCTCTTGTGAGGGCACTAGTTTTGACTTCTTTTCATTTACTGTGTACCCTAGGCAAATGAGCAATCTTTTTACAAACGCCAGATGCTTTAGAAGAATGTCCTTGCTCTCTGCTTGAATAAGGCAGTCGTCCAAGTAGGGATATATTTGAATTCCTTTTTGTCTGCAAAATGCAATTACTGGTGCCAGGCATTTTGTGAAGACCCTGCACGCAGTAGACAAGCCAAAGGGCAGTGCAGAGAATTGGTAATGCATTGTGCCAGCTATGAATCTGAGGTATCTTCTGCAATTTTGTCTGATTGGGACATGCAGGTATGCCTCTTTGAGGTCCAAAGTAACAAGCCAAGCCTTCTTGCCCAGCATGGAAAGAAGTTGCTGTAGTGTCAACATTTTGAATTTCGGAACATCCAGGTAAGTATTTAGAGTAGATAGGTCCAGTATGGATCTCCAGGCTTTGTCCTTTCTGGGGACCAAGAAAAGTCTTGAGTAAAATCCTTGTCCTTGTTCCTGTTGTGGCACTTTTTGAATAGCTCTCATGTCCATGAGGGCTGTAATTTGTTTTTGTGCCTCTGCCCATTGATTTAGTGGCAGGTCTGGCATTCCTTTTGGCCTTGGTAGAGTGTGAAAGTGGAACCTGTAACCTTGAGACACAATGTCCAGAACCCATTTGTCTTGGGTGATTATATGCCAATTCTGTGAAAAAAGAGCTTATTTTCCCCCTAAGGGAGCTGCCAAAAGGTAAGTGCTTGGCATGTGAAGGGGGAAGTCATTGGGACTGTTTCCTATTAGGTTGTGACTTGTCTTCTCCTCCTTTTGGGGTAGAAGCACCCCACTGTCGTGGTCTGTAAGAGCCTTGGGGCTGAGATCTGCCTCTTGGGCATCTGTATCTGCCTCTTTGTGGTCTGTCTGACACTGGAAAGGACCAATTTTTAGAAGGCCAATTTCTGCTAAATCGAGGTGGCTGTACCTGTAAGAAATCCTTCACTGTTTGCATAGATTTTGCCTTATCCTCCATTTTCTTTAATACTTCCTCTGCCTTAACACCAAACAAGATATCATGCTGTAAAGGAGCATCCAATAATTTTGCCTTAACATGATCAGGTAAACCTTGTTCTTTTAACCAAGCATGCCTTCGAATCACAGATCCTGTAACTGCGGCTCTACAAGAAGCCTCTAATGAATCAAAACCACATTGCAGAGTATGTTTTCCCACTTGTTCAGCTGCATGCAATAAATCCTGCATCTTCTTGTAGTCAGGACTTTCTGAGCTTGTAAGCATTTTCTGTTTTAACAGAGACATTAAATACTGTTGGTATTTAAGCATGTGGAACTGGCAATTTAAAGCCCTTACTGCTAACGTTGCAGAAGTGTAAACTTTCTTCCCCCATCTATCTAATGCTCTTGAATCCCTGTCAGAGGGAACTGGATTTTAAGCAGTGGAAGCCTTTACCCCTTTGGGACCCTGTGAAATAGTTTCTGGGTCAGCAGCAGGGTTTTTATAAAGAAATTTGTGAGAGTCAGGGACTCTGTAGTACCTATCTGGCTTGAGTGGTGCTGGGGGCAAAGAATCAGGGGTTAAACTGGATTCAGAGAACACATCATCCACAATGTCTAACACAAGCGGAATAGCAAGGGGCCTGTGCTGAGGCAATAAAAGAAAATCTCTGAGCCTTTTCTTGGATTCTGAATAATCCTGGCTCTCCCAATGGAAATGCTCCCTCATGGTATGTAAAGTTTCCCCAAAACAGTAATCCTCAGGAGGAGAGGCTGAAGGGATAGATTCTTCAGCATCAGAGTCCTCATAGGGGGGTAAAGAGTATCCCTGGTCTGAAGAGGTATCAGAAGAAATGGAAACCTGGTCAGAGGAATCATAGTCTGTATCCTGCCTAGGCGTTTTATCAGGAGGGGGATGGAAACCCCTGATCAGAGTAATTAGGTCTTCGGCCATTTTGAGCATCTGTTTTTTTAGGCATGGATGCCTGTCCAGGTGAATGCTGTACTTGTTTCTTTGTCTTTAATAAAGTTTTAGCCTTGGTTGTTGTTTTGATTTTAAGCTGTGAAGGTCTGAAAACACCCCCAGAAGCCAATGCCTGCTCAGCGGCTCCGGACCCATCTGAGGGGTTAATTTCCATAGGCCCAAAACCTTGAGTTTCCAAAGGCCTAGCAATCTCCACGTGGGAGTCGGAGGTGGCCTGCGGCTCTGAGGTAGCGGGTGTCAGGGGCTGTGAATGCATCTCACTGAGAACCGGCGAACCAGCGACTGGCCTAGAAGAGGCTTCATAGTCAGTTTTGGACCTCGGATGCCTGTCCTTATCTTTGTCTTTGTGTTTTTTGTGTATGCCGGTCGTCGGTTGTTCCGACGGCATGGTATAATTGAATCTTCGGCCAAAGTAATGTTGAGCAAAATCAAACCGATGTTTAATAGTGCGCTTGTTAAATCTAGCACAAAACCGACAACTAGTGACGTCGTGTGGTCTGGACCTAGGCATAGAATACACTAAGAATGAAAATCCTTATGAGGTATTTGCTTCCCACAAGAAGTACAATTATTAACTTTTACTGACATCGGTCTGAGGCAAGAAAAAGTTTCCCCAACGGGGTACTTAGCTTTATTGAAAACTTCGGTTCTGAAATTCGAATTTGAAAATCTCAGGAGTCGGCCGACCGGCACTTGCGAACTGCTTTTGCTTCGGGCACTGCGCGGCAAGAAAGACTGAAGAAGATGGCGTCAGCTGCATCTTATATACCCCTGGCGCACTGATGTCAGGGAAGACGCGACAGCAACTGACGCCGGACCAAGACTTTGGAACTCTGGCCAACTGCGGGACTGCCTGACGGCAGGATAACCCAAGTGTAATGACTGCAGCAGTGAAACACGATGAACATCCTCCAAGCACTTGACCCAACCCAGTTCGGCTTTGTTAAGGGCAGATCATGCCTACTAAACCTGGTTGACTTCTTCGAGACAGTCACCAAGGCCACAGATGAGGGAAAGGTGGTTCACACAGCCTACCTTGATCTCGCCAAGGCTTTCGACACCATTCCCCACTCGGGTATTAAAGAAAAACTCACCAGCCTGAACATAAACTCCTACGTCACAAGATGGGTTACCAACTGGCTTTCAGACAGAACTCACATGGTAAGAATAGTGGGCTCCAGGTCCGACTCTAAACCAGTCAAAAGTGGTGTCCCACAAGGCTCGGTCCTGGGACCCCTACTGTTCGGCATATACTTCTCAGAAGTACAGGCAAACACAGGACGACTATGGCTAACCAAGTTCGCTGATTACTGCAAACTGGGAGCCATAATTGACTCTCCGGCTGACATGGACATCCTCCAAAAGGGCCTTACTGAGATGGACACCTGGTGTCAAAATTATGGCCTCAAGCTAAATGCCAAGAAATGCATAGTCATCCCATTTGGGAAAAACAAAACACCCACGAATTACCACATAGGTGGCAGCCCCCTTAATACAGAAGAGGTAATAAGAGATCTGGGGACCCAGGTAAATAGTAATCTCTCCTTTGGCAATCATATTGCCAATGTAGTTAGGAAATCCTTCTATGTGGCCCATCTAATTACTAAAGGGTTCGCATCTAGAAATAAAGAGGTTATAGTGCCCCTCTACTAGTCACTCATTAGACCCATCATAGAGTACAATGCCCCATTTGGGATGCACTTCGCAAGACACTTCCAACAGCTGGAAAGACCACAAAAGTACCTCAACAAGAGGATTACTGGCTTCAAACATATGCCCTATGCAGCCCGAATGAAAAAACTCCGGCTGTACTCAGTGGCATATCGCTTACTCAGAGGTGATCTCTGCCTGACTTACAAAGCCATGTCCAACTCAGAATTGATGGACATGCTCCACCTAAAGAAATCCAAGTCACTGCGAGCCACGCGCTCTAGTGAGCTAAACCATGCCACAACAATAAATAGAACATGCTGGAGGGATAGATTCTTGTCACAGAGACTCCCCATGCTTTGGAACAAAATTCCAAATTACATCAGGCAGAGCCCCTCACTAACACTCTTCAAGAGAAACCTTGACGAGTGGATGGGTAACAGAAAATACACCCCTGGGATCACTTCATTGGCTTTGCTTGATAGAGGATCAGTTAATTAATCAATGGGGCGGCGAAAGCCGACTCACTCTGGCTAGGCTTATAAATGCCCTCGGGCAGATAGCCTAGTATCTACCTATGAACCTATAAATGTATTAACTTGATGTTACTATTTCTAAGGGTGACGATACGTTTTCCTTTATTATCTATTAGAAGGATAGCTTTTCTAATGCCTATCTGCATTTCAGAAGTTGCTGTTCTATCACACAAAACAGAAGTTTAGTGAAGGGACAGCTGATGAGGTTGGTAAGAACAGTGTTAAATGATAATTAGTGTAAAAAGCTCATGGTAATGTTTCCTGGCAAGGGTTATCCTGCAGATTTTTGGACAAGGTTAAAGCTGAAATCTGCAATGTAAGACTATTAAGTATTTAAGCCTGTTGGGTAAGGTCATCAATAGAGAGGGGAACCATGAAGAGATGGGCAATAACCATGTCTTTTTGATGGGGCCAGATGAAGGAAGTACAGTCCAACATCCATTTGGAAAGAGAAATCTTAGAAACTCTTGCCGAACGTGTTGTGTGCAAAAGAAATAAATAACTGCTCATCCTTCCTAAAGGAAGCTGTTCTATGTAGGTAGAAGTGCAGTTACATGTGAACTTCTAATGCTTGTAAAATGTGTTGTCCTTTGTTTTGGAAATTTGGGAAAAGACTTGAAGGTGTATGGGCTGCGAAGTTGGTCTCAGATGCTACTTTTGGAAGAAAGGAAGGATTAGTTCTAAGAGTAACCCTGTCCTAATGAAATACTATGTATGGGTGAAATGGAATTTAAGGCATGGAGTTCTAACACCCTCTTAGCTGAAGTGACAGTAACAATACAGTTTTCCATGACAAGAGTTTTAGCTGTGCAGATGAAGCAGGTTCAAAGCCTTTGGGGGTACCAAAGCTTCCAAAACCAAATTCAAATCCAATGGGGGTGCTGGGTCTTTTACAGGAGGTCTCAAATGAAATATACCCTAGAGAAAGGCTTTGCATATCTACTTGGGAGGTAAGTAAATAGTCTTGAAAGCCTACATGGAAGGAGGAGATTGCTGCTAACTGTACCATGACTGTAGAGAAACTGGAACCAGCTGAAAACAAGGAAGATAAGAAGTGTATAATCTGTGCTACTGGAGAAGTGATGCGGTCAACACTGTGAGATTCTGCCAATGCAGTGAGTCTTTTCCACTTACTATGGTACACTCTGTACATAGACTATTTCTAAGAAATTGTGATTATCTGTAAAACATCTGAGGAAAGGGAGATGTCCCATGCCATCATCAGAACTGGAGAAACCCATTCCAACGATGGCACAGGAATAGCAGTAACCAAGTGGACAGCCTTAGGCTGAGAAGATCTGCATGAAGATCCCCAGTCAGTTGAGAACTGAGATCAGAATTTAGATCTAGAAACCAAGGGGGTTCCCTGAGGAAGGGTTTTAGGGGGAAAACCAAACCTGGCTGGGCCAGAAATGGGGAAATGAGGATGACTTTGTTCTTGCACTAAATGGTTTTCTGTATCAGCTTGGTCTTAAGGGGAATGACGAGATATGCACAGAGTAGTCCTGAAGGCCAAGAGCAGGACAAAACATCCCTGGTGTTTACTCCCTGATGCAGGAGAATGGCAAAGTAATTGCTGCATTTGGTGTTCTTTTGGATTGTTAAAGCACAGAATGGATATCCCCAGCAGTCAAAAATCTCCCTCACTACTGCTGGCTCCCCCCTGCTTGTTTATCTACCAGACTACTGTCATGTTGTCTGTCTATACATTTACCATCCCTAAAGGAAGTCAATCCTGTAATTCCTGCAACAAAAGCACAACTGCCCACATCTCTAGGGCACTGATGTGAAGACAAGCTTATGAACTTGGACCACTCTCTCTTCACAATGTCTCCCCAAACACCATAGTTACCATGACTGCAGGAGAAGAAACTTTGAATGGTCTGCTTGCAGTTAATAGAGGAGAATGAAGCCACCAATTTAGATGGGATCTACAAGATTGGGTAATTTGAAACGGGAGAGAGAGAGTGTCATACTTCTGAGACCACTGTGACTGAAGTAATCACTGCAGAATCCTCATGTGGTAGCAGGCAAAACGAACCATGAGACAATCTTCTTGGTCTAGTAACAGTAACATCAGCATAATATGTGGAATGTCTTGGGTACAAGTCTTAAATGAGACCTATTACTGGGTGGGAGGTTGGCATAATGGTTAAGATGTTTACTTTACAAACACAAGGTACAGGGCTTGATTCCCATATGAGGTAATTGGCTAGGCTTAAAATGGCCAACAAGGGCAGTTAGCCTAGAACTAATCTATCTAAGAGTAGTGCTGCTGCCATTAATCCTAACACTCTCAGGATCAATCTTGCTGGAGGGCAGTTGGATGCTAAAAGGGCCTGAACTGCCCACTTAAACGTTATTATCCAGTCCTGTGGGAGGGAGATCACGGGACTCTTAGTGCCCAAACAGCAGCCCAGGAAAAACTATGCACTGAAGTGGCATCACATTGCATTTTACTACATTTACAGTGATCCCCAGAGATGCTCAAAGCTGAATAACATGGTCTCTTTCTTGAGGGAAGACCACCTTAGACATGGCAGCAGGTACCAGTTGTCTAGCTATGGGAAAATTCTGAATCCCTGTAGTCAAAAGTGAGCTGCTACTATTGACATGCATTTTGTGAACACCCTGAGGGCTGTGGTGAACCAAAAGGCAGGGCTCTGAACTGAAAGTGACTGGCTCCCTATCTGAAGCATACAAACCACCTGGATTCCTCCTCTATTTTTATATGAATGTAAGCACCCTGGAGATCTATATAGCACATCCACTCATTCTTCTGCAGATGTTAAGAATCAATTGCACCGTGACCATTTGAAATCGGGTCTCTTCGACACAAGTGTTTAGGGACTTGGGTCCAAAATGGGATAGAGGTCCTTTGTTTTCTTCGGAATGAAAAATATGCAAGAGTAACATCTCAACCTGTGTTGGTTTGGTACAGAACCTCTGACATACTTGCCTCTCCCTGACTGGGTGGGTCATCTGGCAATGGGTTTGGGGGAAAGGGGGAGGAGTTTCCAAAAATGGAATTTGATAACCTCTGGATATTATCCTTCATACCCATCTGTCTCATGTCATGGCCAACCACAAGTGAGGGGAGAAGGATATGTGGTTCCCCCAATTGCTTCCGGACTGGGACAGCTGGGCAACCTTTCAAGGATTCTGAGGCTGCCTGTCAGAGAAGGGATCCAGGAATTACTGGTTCTGTGGACCTCCTTGACCTCTGGGCCTGGGTACACTGAAGTGACAACTTCTGCCACTGCCACCCATGTCAGAAGAGAAATCATACTGCTAGTGAGGCTTGCAAAACCAGAAAGACTGAACAACCTTTTGGTTCCTATTGAAAATGTAGTGAGGTGAATCAAACTTTACTCCTACTGCAGACAGTGTCTTACCATCTTACTCACACTTTCGCATGCAATCAATCATCTTGCTACACAAGGTGGTCGCATCAAAGGGGGCACTGGTAAACAACGTCTTAAAGTTGTCCGCAAAAACTGCAGCCAAGCATGGCACCTCATGGTGACATCTGCTCCAGCTGCTCTTGCTACTCCATCTGATGCATTATGTCAGAGGCGCATTGAGATGTCCATCATATTAGACATTGTGGACAGAGTAGTTTGAAGCTGTTTCTGTGACTCAGGTGTAATAGGATTCTTCAGACAGGATAGAGCCTGCTGTGCTAGATCCCTCTGAAACCTAGTCATATGGGCTGCGTAGCTCATGGCCCTGACAGCCACGGTACCAGACCCAAATGCACATTTTCCAAGTCTATTCATAGCCCGAGACTCCTTGTTTAGTAATGAACAGAAAAGTCTTCAGGACAACTTTTTTTTAGTGGCTGCTTTGATCATGATGTCCACCAAGGGTGATGTGGACCTAAAGGTTTTGTGTTTGGGGGGGGGGGGGGTCTAAGGATTCTTTTTTTCCTTCTCTAAACATCTTTATTAAATTTTCACATATGACAAAGGCAATCTTTCATTTATATAACTGAAAAACATACAAAATGATATCACTTTAGCTGCAGTTTACATCACAGACACCACTGAAACAACTGCAGTTGCAAACATTACATATCACTTATAAACCATCCAGTCATTGTCAGTTAAGCATTATATGGCTCATTCAAATCCTGCCTAAACCTCGTTTCTGGTCTGCATATATTGTTCCCACAATTCCCATTTTTTCCTATGTAATTTGCTCCTTCCCTTTTCTAAAGATCCTAACTCCAGCTGTTTTATCTATTACTATATTCACTACTTCTGGTAAACTTGGTCTAAACTTTGATTTCCATTTGCTAGTAATTGCTTTTTTGGCAGGCACCATAATTAGACTCAGCAAGGCTTTACTAAGTCTAGGCAATTCCAATTCTGGAGCATACTTCAAAAAAAATCATCTCCCCAGTCAGTCCAATCTGCTCACCCCCGCAACTCCGCACAGAGAGGTTTGCAGGGAATCTTAGTCTGCCAGCTCATTACACTCCCAAAAAATATATTCCCAGCTACCTACTTCTTGCCCGATACCTCCAACATTTGCTATCCACCTGAGGAAATTTTTTTTTTTGAGTCTACTTGGGGTATAAAAATACCTATGTAAACACTTCCAGGAAAAGATCCTAAATCTTCTAGAATTTGTTGCATAATTGGGAGACAAACATATATCCCCACATTAAGTCTTTGTGAATTGCTTAGCCAGTCTCTCTCCCCCATCCTGTCTAAGCTCCTCTGATTGATTCTTATAACTGTCATGCAATATTTTATATGCTTTACTAATTATTCCTTTTTTAATGGCAGCTTCTGTTCTAGATTATATTAAAAACTATACCAGTGCTGGTCTTTCATTTAGGAGCCCGCTATTTCTTTTTCTTTGCCTGTACTCAATCCTTCATAGGGAAGGCAATCTCTAACCTGCAGTCCAAATAAATTCTTGGCTTCTTCCCATTCTACTGCCTTTCCCATTCTAGTTATTTGCTCCCAATATCTTGGTTCCTTTGCCAGTTTTCTCCAATAAATTCCAGCCCCACTTGCCTATTATCTGTATCCCTGATCACAGTCATTCCTATCAGTAAAATCCTTTTTCTCCATTCTCGTGCTGGTTTAGTTCTTAGAATACTCCCTGCTATTTTATGAATATAATACTCTGTATGGTTTTGGTTGTTCTCCTTAAGGGTCTACATCCAAAATCCCAATCTCTCCTTAATTCTTGAAATTCCTCCCTGTGTAAGCATCATTCCCTTCCACTTTGAATTATAGTTTTCTGCTTGTGCTATGTATAAGAGCCTTATCTGTGTTGCACTAAAATACTCTCTCAAATTAGGTACTCCTAGTTCACCTTGTTCTATTGGTAGAATCAGCTTATCCCATTTGACCCTTACTGTCTTCCTTTCCCAGATAAAATCCTTCAACTCTTTTTTTTTTTTTTTCTAATTGCTATCCACAACTTCTCCTCCCATTGATAAGTATGCCTGACCTGTTTATAAAACTAAAGGGACTACAAACATTTTAACGGCTTGTATCTTAGTATCCATATTCATATCACAAAATAAGAAGTTATGTACTCACCATAACATTCCATCTGAGTAGGTAAACTTCATTTGTCAGCAACCTATGGGTTATCGGATCCGAGCTGGCAGCTTCCAACAGCTAAGATCCAAGCTCCTCCCCCTTACCCATAATCCCCTGCTATCCCTTCCTGACCTCAGATCGAGTTTGCTTATCCATAGACCATACGATACCAAGAACCACCTCCATACTCTAACCTGGAGACAATCCGCCATGAAAGCAAGAGGCCTTTGAACATCCATATAGGTTAGGGGGACGGAGGGAGGGACAGTTGCTGACAAATGAAGTTTACCTACTCAGATGGAACGTTATGGTGAGTACATAACTTCTTAATCTGAAGTAGTTAACTTCATTTGTTCATCAACCTATGGGACAGAGTCCCCAGATACCTGATTCTTGGGAGGTCCTCATGGAAGGATGTTCCGGAGCACTGCAGAGCCAAACGATACTCTCCCTCTGGAAACAACATCCAATTTGTAATGGTTTATAAATGTATGAGATGAAGCTCAAGGGGCTGCTGAACAAATGTCATCCAATGACACCCTAGATCGAAAAGCAGCAGAGATAGAAATCGACCAAGTAGAATGGGCATGGACTCCTTGAGGTGCAGGCCGGCCAGAACTCTCATATGCCAAAAGAATACATTGGGAAATCCATCTGGACAATGTGACTTTTGTTACAGGTTTTCCCAAAGAGGATTTAGCAAAGGATACAAAAAGCTGGTCTGATTTCCTATGATCAGCTGTCCTGTGCAAATAGAATCTTAGTTGCCTATGTACGTCTAGAGAGTGCAACTTGTATTCACCTTTGTTCTGATAATTTGGAAAGAAGACTGGTAAATAAATAGATTGGTTGATATTAGACTCCGAAGCAATTTTGGGCAGAAAAGAGGGGTTGGTCCTGAGTGAGACTCTATCTTTGTGAAAAATCAAATACGGTGACTTGGCGCAAAGGGCTTGAAGCTCCGAGACCCTTCTGGCCGAAGTTATGGCAACAAGAAAAACTGTCTTCCAAGATGAGTATTTCAGATCCACCGAAGTTGCAGGCTCAAAGGGAGGAGCTGTTAGCGACTAAAGTACAAGAGTTAAATCCCAAGGAGGGACTGCATCTTTAACCGGAGGTCTTAGTAGGAAAGTGCCTTTTAGGAAGGTCTTACATAGCTTGGACAAAATCAAAGGGCCGAGATCACTGCCAACATGATAATGAGAGATTGCAGCCAACTGGACTTTGACCGTAGAAGAGCTAGCACCTTGGTCTAACAACCCTGACAGAAAATCTAGTACTGCTGGCAACGGAGCTGTAAAGGGATCCAAGTTGTGATGCTCCGCCCAAATAGAAAAACGCTTCCATTTGCTATTATAAATTCTTCTAGTAGATGGCTTGTGAGCGGCTACTAGAATAGCCTTGACAGGGGATGAGATACCGGGAGTCCTAGCTATCACTGGAACTGGATCAACCAAACTGTGAGCTTGAGGTTGTCCAGATTCGGGGTTGACAGGCCTGATGGGTGAGAGATCAGATCCGGGATGGGATCTAGAATCCATGGGGGATTCACTAGATGAGACCATAGATATGGGAATCAAGCTTGACAAGGCCAGAATGGGGCAATGAGGATTATTCTGCTCCCCAACCCTCTGGCTTTCTGTAAAAACTTTAGCATCAGGGGCAGAGGAGGGTAAGCATAAAGTAGACCGGGTGGCCAAACATGCACCAGAGCATCTCTGGGGGAATCCCTGGGTGGGGGAATTAGAGCGAAGTAGTCGCTGCACTTTGCGTTCAAAGGAGAAGCGAAAAGATCGCAATGAGGTTGACCCCATTTGGAGAAAATCTGCTTCGCTACTCTGGGATTCAGAGACCACTCGTACGGTGAGAGGATGGTTCGACTCAGTCTGTCTGCCAAAATGTTGGAACGTCCCGGAATGTGCGTCGCTATGAGAAAGTGGTTGGTGGAAATCGCCCATTCCCACACTCTCATGGCCTCCCGACAAAGTGGATAGGACCTGGTTCCCCCTTGTTTGTTGATATACCAGACGACCGACATGTTGTCTATCTGGATCGCAATTGTCCCCAAGGGAAGAAGGCTCTGAAGTACTTGCAACGCCAAAGGCATCGCTCTCATCTCTAGGACATTGATATGCAATGAGGTCTCCGAATGGTTCCACGTGCCTTGGACGGTCCTGTCCAAGCAATGCCCCCCCCCACCCGAGGCGAGAGGCGTCCGTGGTCACTGTGGCTAGAGGGGGGGACACAGAGAAGGGGCACCCCTTCTGGAGGTCCGGGGACTGGAGCCACCATAAGAGGGCTTTCCTGCACACCCTGCTGAGAGGAATGGCGAAGCTCAGGGGATGTCGCAGAAAGGACCACTGGACTTGCAAAGTCCATTGAAGAATTCTCATGTTTAAGCGCGCCATGGGTAGTAGGTTGATGGTTGCCGCCATCGAGCCTAGAGCCCTCAGGACCAATTCCACAGGGTGAGCTGGGGATTGTAGAAGGGCCAGTACATGGAGTTTCAGAATTCGTAGCCGGTCGGGAGTCAAGAAGGCTAGAAGCTGGTTTGTGTTCAATCTGGCTCCGATGAAATCTAGGATTTGAGTTGGGAGAAGGGAAGATTTCCCGATGTTGATAGTGATCCCCAGCTGGGGAGCTAGATGGAGAAAGTAATCCCTGGCGGTGCATAGTAGATGCCTGGTGGGGGCGGTCAGGAGCCAGTCGTCCAGGTACAGAAAGACCTGAATTCCCTGGAGTCTCAGGTGGGCCGCTACAACAGTTAACACTTTGGTGAACACCTTGGGGGCTGTGGTGAGACCAAAGGGAAGGACCCTGAATTCTTAATGGCTGGCTCCCAGCCGGAAGCGGAGAAACCTCCTGGATCGTCTGTCCATCAAAATGTGGTAGTACGCATCCTTGAGGTCTATGGAGCACATCCAGTCGTTCTCCTGCAGAAAGGGGAGAATGGATTGAAGGGTGACCATCCGGAACTTTTCTTTGGCTACTGACAGGTTTAGAAAGGACAGGTCGAGGACTGGTCTTAGGTCCCCCGTCTTTTTTGGCACCAAGAAGAACCTGGAGTAAAAGCCTGATCCGGACTGGTGTGGGGGGACGTGCTGGATTGCTCTTTTTTTCTAGCAGCCGGAGTATTTCTCCGGCTGCCGCCTCTCTTTGATTGGGTGGGACATTGGGGAGGCTTCGAGAACTGACAGGGGGATTGAGAAAGGGGATCTTGTAGCCTCTGGATATGACCTGAAGCACCCAGCGATCTGTTGTAATGGACTCCCAAGCTGCCAGGTGCCTCGAGATACGCCCCCCGACTGCCTCCAGAGTGGAGCAGTCGGGTAACCCTTCAGGGTTGCTGCGTGGGCCGATCAGAGAAAGGTTCTCTGGACCCAAAGTTCTTTGGGACCTCTCTGCCTCTAGGGCGGCGTCCACCCTGTCCTCCTCTGCCTCTGAAGGACGAGGGGTCCTGAGCGAAACGGGACTGTTGAGACTTCCGGAACCACATCTTCTTCTGTCCCTTTTGGTTCCTGGAGAAGGACCTCTGGAGAGCAGAGAAGCGGACTCCGACGGCAGACGTCTTCCAGTCTTTCTCGCTCTGGACCAGTGTGTCGTGTACGGTCTTGCCAAAAAGTGCAGAACCATCAAATGGGGCATTTGCAAACGATGCCTTAAAAGGTTCCTCGAAATCACAATGACGGAGCCAAGCCTGTCGCCGTAGGACGACGCCCACTCCGCTAGCTCTAGGGGCTCTTTCCGTGGCATGGGATAGTAACCGCATAGATGTATTGGAGATAGATTTGAGAGTGGCCATTCGGGTAGAGTACACTTTCTTGTCCTCCGCCGACATGGACTCTGGGGGCGACCCAGCGTATTCTTTGATAAGATCCCACTGGAGCCGTATCACGTGTGCCATATAATTCAGAGACCTCACAGAAAAGGTGGCTGAAGCGAACACCCGCTTCCCCAGATGGTCCATCGTCCGAGACTCCTTGTCTGGAGGATGGACCGAGGAACTCTCCTGGGCCAGTTCCCTTTTGGTGGCGGCCGCCACCAACATGGCATCTACCGGGGCTCCCTTGCTCCAACATGACTTATCCGAAGGGGGGCTGAGAATTTTGTCTGGTCTCTCTGGAATGAGCTCCAAAGTGTCCGGTTCCTTCCATGCCCTGGTAGTAATCAGGTCTACCAGGGGATCGGCGGGAGGGGACACCCAAGAGGTAGACGGGCCTGCTTCAAACGCCTCCAGAAACACAGACTCGTCAGAGGAAGGTTTTGGGGCAGACCACCCCCCTCTGATCCGAAGCACCTCCATGATGTCTCCGAAGGAGACGTCTTCGGGGGGTGACCTTGGGGAACTTTCCCCTTCCTCCAAGTCTGTCTCCTCTATCACAGACTCAGGGGGGTCCAAGTGCCTCCTCTTGCACTTGCGTTTGTGAGGGACCTCCTCGGTGGGGCTGTCCGAAGAGGCCTCACCAACTACATCCTGTTCCAGCAAGGGAACTATCTGGGAAGTCTGTGCAGGCTGGCCGGGTGATGGAAGGCGGACCCGTCTGAGAGGGAGTGCAGGGTGGAGCTGTAGCTGAAACCGGGGGCCTGGAATCCCTCGATAAAACCCGCTCCACATCGAACGCCGAAGGAGAACTGCTCTCCCTAGGATCCGAGAGCAGACCCTCCCTCAGATCAGACATGCGGATCGGAGCTGGTGCCGACGCGGTCGGATCGGAAGGGCCAGTATGCTCCGACCGAGACGGAGCCAAAGCCATACTGACACCTCTGGATCCGAAGCTCAGCTCTCAGCTCCAAGAGCTCGGATCCGAAGAAAAGGGACCCGACAGACTCGAAGGTGCCATCGGCGCCGAAGTACCCGATACTATCAGCGCCGACAGTCCCCCGGCTCTGAAGCTACCCGGCTCCGAAGGCTCCGAACCCCAGTAGTGGGTCGGAGAAGGAGCGATCGGGCGAAAAAGGGGGTCAAGCTCATCCTACGCATCATCCGGTCCAAGTCTGCATCGGACAAACTCCGGGTAGACCTTGAGGAGGCCAGCGAGGCGGGCCGGGAGTGCCACCTCAATCACCTTGAAGGCGACCGGGCCTCCTCCTCCTCCGGCCCCGGCAAAAAGCTGGGTGAACGGAGCCAGGAAGGAGAAGACTCGGAAGCCCTGGTAGTGGAAACCCATTTGGCTGGTGGGGCCAATGCAGAAGCTTCGGCCCGCAGCTTATTTTCTCGGCGTTTCTCCTTTCTAGCTTCCCTCTTCTCCTGGCCCAAGATGGGAGGTTGAGTCCCGGCCAGGGGAAGGGGAATAGCAGGTGGCACTGCCACAGCCGCAGCAGGTGCCACGGAGGGACCGGAGGACGAAGCCGGGTCCGGGGGCAGAAGTCCCGCCAGAATCAGCTTTGACCTCCGGTCCTTGAGCTCCCTTGGGTTGAACGCTGCACAAATAGTGCAGCCGGTGGAAGGATGTTCAACCTCAAGGCATAAAACGCACCGAGTGTGGCCATCCGCTGGGGACAGCTTATGTCCACACTCGGTACACTTTGAAAAGAATGTTTTGGGTGCCTCCGCCATACCTACAAAACAACAACACACACGCTAGGCCCCAAAACCACACACCCTAAAGAGCACACGAGGGGGAGGGAATAACACTAAAAAAAGATAACTAAACACCAGTAAGACAACATTAAAGCTACAGGGGAACTATATTAATCACACGCGCACACAAAAAATCTGTTTAAACTAAGAAAAAGGAGATTTTTTTCTCACAAATTCGACAACCACCATGCCTGGAAGCTCAATCAAGCTGCTGAGAGAACCACGGCAAACTAGATCTGAGGTCAGGAAGGGATAGCATGGGGATTATGGGTAAGGGGGAGGAGCTTGGAGCTCGGATCTTAGCTGTTGGAAGCTGCCGGCTCGGATCCGATATGGATCCGATAACCCATAGGTTGCTGACAAATGAAGTGAACTACTTCAGATCTTTTGCTTTATCAATTTTTTTATTATCTTCTGTTTAGTCTCTTCCCACATATCCTTAGCTGCTACCACAGTCTCATTTCTAATCCATACTTCAAAATACTTCATTTTATCATGTCACCATAAATATGGATATTGTTGGAACAGTTCATGTGTGGGTAATAATTTAACCGCTATTGCCTTTGTTTTAGCTTCATTAATTTTATATCCTGAAAAGATCTGAAACTGTCTTAAAATGTTCCACAACATTGTAAGGTTCCTTTCTGGTTTTGTCACGTATGAAATAATATCTGCAAATACAGCCAGCTTTTTTCTGACTACCAAACCAATTATATCCTTGAATTTCTGAGTCCCTTATTTTCTTTGCCAATGGTTCTAAATATAATGCAAACAACAAAGAGGAAAGTGTACAAACCTGCCTGGTTCCTCAGGGGGTCTAAGAATCTTGGCAGGTTTCTTGGGGACTGACCCATGTGTCGGTTTAGAACCATGCTTTATTCACTGCCAGCTCTACCACTTTTGTCAGGTGGTAGGATCAGAAGAAAGGGTCATCCTGTAAACTTTGCATCATCGGGGGGCAGTTGGACGGATCCCATCTACCTCATGAGCTCCAGTACCTCAGACAAGGACACATCCTCAGAATGTCATTCAAATTAGTATTTAATATGATCGACTCATCTTGGTGAGTCAACGTGCTTCCTCTTGCATGCCCTCTCCCTGGGTGGCTAAGGGGATGACGCTCCCAAGTACGCTTTGAGGCCAATGGGATGAGTCTGCCTGGATGACACCTGTTGTGAAACAGAATGCAAAGAACAAGGATCAATGGGAGGAACCAAGGTCAGGGAGTCTTGTGGATTCACCTTAGGGGGTGAGATGATTCTCCTCAGCACTTGGAAGGTTGTGCCAACTTTAGGCAGATTCCATGAATCCAACTGCATGGATGGCACACGGGAGGGGACTGGAGCTCGGGTATCAAAGACTGAAGTCTCAGGCAACAATAAGGTAGCTATCCTCTTGACCCTTTAGCTCTGAGACTGACAGCAGGTCCAATGAAGCCATCATAGAAGAGTCGAATTTAAACCTCCCAGAGCTGCAGACATCTGGCTTAATGAATCCTGAGCAATAAGACCAAGATAGACAAATGGATCCAAGGAGACTATATGATGGTCAAAACTAGTGAAGAAGCCTAGATTGGGGTAAATTTTCTGTGTATTTAATTGTTTCATTGGTATGTGTCTCTCCGTAGTTATTTATTTTTCTATTTAATTGTTTCATAGAATACTGTGGTCTCACTCTGCCTATGCAGTTAGTTTCCCACCCGCCCTCCCTGTTCTTGTTTTGGTATTAATCTTGGTGGCTTTGGAACTGCCCGCCCCTCATGTAAATTTGTGTTTGTACACTCCTCCTGGGTCTATCTCGTTTGTACACTCCTCATTTGCTCACTAAACAAAGTACAGTGAGATCATATTTTGACTTCAGATACCCCTAACAGTCCTATCTGTTCAGCTCTATCCCAACTCTACTCCAGTCTAATGCCACTAGCTCATTCTACCTAATAGAGAGAGAACATCTGTGAAGGGAAAGCCACTTAGGTCCTTAATTTTGAATTATCTTGTTTCTCCTTTCTCCCTTTCCACTTTCAAAAAAAAAAATTCTAAGCTTGTTTCCTGCCTTTCCTGTAACTAGTTTACTCCAGATACAGATTTGCTGTAACCAGGACTGTTTGTAAGCTTCTGAGCCCCCAAAGCCTTTCTGTGTTGGAGGGAAGCCTTTTAGCTTTTTCAACCTTTTGGTATAAAAGCCCGCGTTTGTGCTAGTTTCCCACCTTCCCTGTAACTAGCCTAGTCCAGATACAGATTTGCTGTATCCAGGACAGTTTGGTAAGCTTCTGAGGCTCCCAAGCCTTTTTTGTGTTGGAGGGAAGCCTTCTAGCTTACCAGTGGAAGTGGTAAGCACTAGGTAGCCTATTTACCACAAGAGTGGTTTCTGGCCCAGAAATTGTAGTTTATTGACCGTTTGGGCAGTTTTTCCATCTCTTTCAACTTTCTGGTTTAAAAACCTGCATTTGTGCTTGTTTCCCACCTTTCCTGTAACTAGTTTAGTCCAGATACAGATTTGCTGTATCCAGGACTGTCTGTAAGCTTTTGAGCCCACCAAGCCATTCTGGGTTGGAGGGAAGCCTTCTAGCTCATCAGTGGGAGTGGTAAGCACTAGGTAGCCTATCTACCACAAGAACCAGGTAGAGATTCTTAGTTTTAGCACTTGAATTTATTCGTAATCAGCACTTGCTCAGAACTTGTTGTTAGCACTAAATAAGCTACAAATTACTACAACACTCAACTTTCCTCTTTACCGAGAGGAAAACAGTTTTTGTACTTACTTCCCTCATTTGCTTAGAGAAAACAGTTCTTGTACTCACTTTCCTCACTTGTCTAGAGGAAAGGAGTTTTTTATTCAGGCATGTCCAAGGGTCAGCTCCCAGTGTTCTCTCCTGTCTATCTGCTGAATCTGGGCATCTTGAGGCAATGTAGCAATTGTCTCATGTACACAGACAACCCTCTCCTCCTACCACCCAACACCACAACCTGTGGGAGATGCACTTATCTAGCCAAACTAGAGGTAAAGCTCTCTCCAACCAAGACTGCACTTGACAGTCAAGAGGAGAAGGTAAACACTTGCACATCACAACACTCATCACATAGTCCCACTAAACCTACTCCACCAAAATCCACACATAGAAACACAAAAACATTTGCAGTGGCTCTCAATAATAATCTGTTCAAGCAACAGAGACCTCCAAAGCAGAAGCACAAGCAACCTCCACCACCCTACACAACCAAAATGACACATAGCCCACAGACTCAGTATGCCAATAAACCACAGCCAATAAGGCAAACCAACGTACCCAATACACTAGTCCTAGGTGACTCTATAGTCAGGCACACTGATGTCCCACTCACCAGGCTAAACAAGGAGAAGGTTACTGTCAACTGCCTGTCGGGTGCCAGGATCTGCCACATAACCCAAGCACTCGGGTCACTCCACAACAAGTACAAATATGACTCTATCATTGTCCATGTTGGTGAGAGCGACCTGAGATGTACCTCCCTGAACTACATGAAAAGAGACATGGAAGAGTTCTCTGATCTTGTAGCCCAGGCAGGTATGACCCTAGCCCTGAGTAGCATCCTGCCATTGCCCAGAATGACACTGCAGTACAAGGAAAAAATGATTGACTTCAACAACTGGCTAAGCTTCTGGTGTCATTCTAAGGGGATCCAGTATCTCTCTGCCTGGGACAACATGGTAGACAGACCACGATGCTTTGCAAGAGATGGCCTGCCCCTGGGATTTTGGATACTGGCTAAGGTTCTTGCCGCCCTTATAGTGCCTTTTTAGGCAAGGTTCAAATGACTAATTCACCACTGTAACAGAACAGGCAAGCAAAAACTGAGGGTAATGCTACTCAATGCTAGAAGTCTAAATCTCAAAATGCACTCACTGAAGGCACTCCTTAAAATGGAGAACATCGATATCTGTGCAGTGACTGAGACCTGGCTCAAGGCTCTAGAGAGCACCCCTGCATTACCAGGCTATAACTCATACCACACTTTTTGGCCATCTAACATGGACCAGAACACCAAAGGTGGAGGTGTGTCCATATTCATGAAGGATATCCAAACCTCCAGGCAAGTTGCGCAGCATAATGCATCCAAGGTTATCCAAGTGAAACTAACTCTGGGCAAAACTGCAATCCAAACTGTAGCTTGCTACAGAACCCCCACCATGCCTCAGGATTCCCACTCCTCTTTTCTTGATATACTGGAAAAATATTGGGGTTCAACCAAACACCCTAATAATGGGCAATTTCAACTACCCCATCATTAACTGGGAAAATTACTCATGTACCAACTCCTTCGCTCAACGCTTTCTGGAATTCATAAATTCCAATGCCCTGGATCAACTTATTCACACCCCCACCAAGGGCAACAATATCCTAGACCTAGTCATTACCAACATTAGTGACCGGTGTTCCACACCTGAAATCAACTCCTCGTTGGTCAAATCCGACCATAAGCTAATCACCCTAGATATCCGCATCCCCCCACCACCACCATTAAAGAAACCACTGAAAAAAAATTCTCCAAAGCCAATTTCATGCTTTCTAAGACAGAAGTGGCGAACTTCATGACACCCATGCAGATGGACAATACAGTTACGACTGCTGAATCCTACACAAATGCACTCTATAAGCACTTACATGAGTGCATGGATTGTGCTATCACAAACAGAACCAAGACACTACCCTCCAGAAAAAGGAAGCCAATCTGGTGGTCCCCTGTCATAAACAAACTCTACAACAGAAGGAAAGTACAGTTTTGTACCTACCATAAATGTAGATGTTCGAAGATCCACATTGCTGCAGTCCTTACACTTGGGTAGTCCGCTGTCCTCGGTCGGCCCGAATATCAAAGTATAAGGCTGACGTCGGTCAAGGCGCATTAGACTGACATCAGGACGTCAGGGTACAAATGCGCATGACCGACGTCATATCCTCAGTCTTTTCTTGCCCCAGATGTCAGAAGACCCTAACAAGAAAGGTCAAAACCCAAAGACAACAAAACCAACAACCAACCACCCTAGCACTAATAATATGTACAATATATACAATATACACAATATTTACAATCCAACCCACACAACCGCCTCTAACTACAGAGGGGAAGGAGGGAGGGTAAATTGGACTGCAGCAATGTGGATCTTCGAACATCTACATTTATGGTAGGTACAAAACTGTACTATGTTCTTCATCTCACATTGCTGCAGTCCTTACACTTGGGTAGAATCCCAAAGCAGAGGTAAGGGAGGCTGGCACAACTATAAAGAAGCAGGAGCTGCCAAAATGCCCTGTAAAATAGCAGTGGCAAAACCAGCCCTAGATTTAGAGTAAAGTGGAAGGTGATAATGCTTAGAGAAAGTATGCACAGAACTCCAAGTAGCTGCCTCCAAGATATCTTTAGTTGCCACCCCTTAAAAAGCTGTTGAAGTGGCAGTAGCCCTAGTGGAATGAGGCCTAATCCCAGCTGGAACCTCCTTGCCATGATGGGAATAACAGAAAGCAATGCAAAACCCAATCCACTTAGAAATAGTTTGTTTTGACACAGGCTTGCCCTGAGAACTCAAAGCAAAAGAAACAAATAACTGCTGAGACTGCCTGAACCCTTTAGTTCTGCTCAAATAATATCGCAACTGCCTGTGTATATCCAAAGTGTGCAAAATCTTTTCCCCTTTATTTTGGGGGTTTGCATAAAAGGTAGGCAAATGAATAGTTTGGTTTAAAGACACACTAGAAACCACTTTAGGCATAAAGGAAGGATTAGTACGTAAAGATACCCTATCCTTATGGAAAATTAAGAAAGGCTCAACTGCCATAAGGGCCTGTAAAAATTGAGATCCCAAGCAGGAGTAGGAGCTCTCCGTGGGGGGTCTTATATTCTTTGCCCCTCTAAGGAATTGCTTAAACAAAGGATGAGAAAACAATGGTGGGTCACAATCATAGTGAGCAGAAATTGCTGCAGCATGAATCTTAATAGAAGAGAAGGACAAACCTTTGTCCAGTAACTCAGTAAGATATTGAAGAGCCACACTTAAATTAGGCTTAGAAACATCAAATGCTTTTGCTGCACTCCAAAATAAAAATCTCTTCCATTTATCTGCGTACACTTTCCTTGTACTAGGCCTTCTGGCTTCCAAAATAACATTCAAAACTTGCTGTGGAAGCTGAAACCCTCCAGGGTTTAAAACAGAATATGCCAGGCTGTCAGGTGAAGAGAGTGAAGTTTGACATTGAGTAAATGACTGTTCTCCTGAGTCAGCAGGTGTGGAATCGAAGGTAAAGGCCATGGAGGCTCCCGTACCAGACTTCTCAGTAGTGGGTACCAATTGCTGTCGAGGCCAATCTGGAGCTATTAAAATCATCTTTGGCTTGTCCTGTCTGACCTTCAGAAGTACCTTTGGGAGGAGAGACAGAGGTGGAAAGGCATACACATGAAGATTGCTCCAATTGAATGAAAGAGCATCCACTTTCCAAGCTGTGGGATGAAAACTTTTTGTGCAAAACTTTGGCAGCTGGTAGTTTAGTGGAGAAGCGAACAGATCTATGTCTGGAGTTCCCCATGACACTGTCAATTTTTGAAATACATGAGGATCCAATTTCCACTCGTGGGGATCCATAATTTGTCTGCTCAACACATCTGCTAAGGAGTTCTGTGCTCCCGGCAGAAACCTTGCCTGAAGATTTAGCTGTAAACTGAGAGCAGTCTCCCACAAAATCATTGCTTGTCTGCACAGAGGATAAGAATGTGTTCCCCCTTGCTTGTTGATGTACCACATGACAGTTGTGTTGTCTGTTAGAATCAACACCTGCCCTGGAAGAAGTAAATCCTTGAAAGCTATTAATGCAAATTGGACTGCTAACATCTCCTTCAGGTTGATATGTAGATGTAGAAGTCTGGCAGGCCACGTGTCTTGTATCCACTTTCCATTTAGATGAGCTCCCCAAGCTTTGTCTGAGGCATCTGTCGTTAGAATCTGACTCGCCTCTGGCCGGGTCACAGAGAGTCCCTTGTTTAGGTGACATTCCTGAGCCCACCACAAAAATTCCTTTTGAATGCAAGGTATTATCTGAATGACAGTGTCCAAATCTTGGCAGTGCTGTGTCCATACATTTTGAGATACCGTTGTAGCTTCCTCATATGCAGTTTGGCATTGGGAAGCACCAGAATACAAGATGCCATGAACCCCAAGGCTTGAAGGACTGTCCTTGCAGTCAGCCTGGACTGATGAGACAATTGATGGAAGTAAAGAGAAAGATTCTTTTGTTTGTCCGGGGTCAAAAGGCCATCTGGGATGCTGTATTCAGTCTCACACCCAGAAAGCACATGTCCTGAGAGGGTACTAGACTGGACTTTATTTCGTTCACAGAATACCCTAGGCATCTTAGCACTGCTATCACATAGTGTAGATGATGAAGAAGCTCTTCTTTTCCTTGAGCCAGAATCAGACAATCGTCCAAATAAGGATAGATCTGTATTCCTCTTAGTCTGAAGAAAGCTATCACTGGAGCCAGAACCTTCGTGAATACTCTGGGCGCAGTAGATAAGCCAAAGGGCAATGCAGAGAACTGATAATGAGAAGTCCCAGCCGGAAACGTAGATACTTCCTGCAACTTAGCCTGATAGGAACATGAAGGTAAGCCTCTTTGAGATCCAGAGTCACCATCCAATGATCTTTGCCCAGCAGAGGTAAAAGCTGTTGTAACGTCAACATTTTGAACTTGGGAATGTCCAGATAAGTGTTGAGGATAGATAAATCCAAAATTGGTCTCCACGTGTTCCCCTTCTTTGGTACTAGGAACAGGCGAGAATAAAATCCTAGGCCCACTTCTGACAGAGGGACCGGCTGAATGGCTCCTATTTGGAGTAGCAGAGAAATCTGTTTGTGAGCCTCTATTCTTTGCTGAGGAGGAACGTCTGGCATGCCTTTGAAAGGAGGCAAGGTATGGAAATAAAACCTGTAACCTTGGTGTATGATATCCAATACCCATCTGTCTTGGGTAATTAAACTCCAATTTTCTTTGAAAAGTGCCAACCTTCCTCCCAAAGGTGCTGCTAGTCGAGAAGACTCTGGCAGCTGAAAAGGTAGGTCATTGGGTCTGTTTACGAAAGGACTGATCCCTACCCTCACCCGAAGACTGTGCAGGTGAACTCCCTGTTCTAGGCCTGAAAGAGCCCTGAGCTCTGCCCCTACCCCGTCTAGACCTGCCCCTAGACTGGGAATCATAAGAAGGATACCTCCACCCCTTAGTAGGCCAATTTCTGCTAAACTTGGAGGCTGAACCTGCAAAAAATCTTTAACAGTCTGCATAGACTTAGCCTTGTCTTCCATTTTCTTTAAGACTGCCTCAACAGGTGAACCAAATAACACATCAGATTGTAAAGGAGCATCCAAAATCCTTGTCTTAACATGGTCAGATAAATTCTGATCCCTCAGCCAGGCGTGCCTGCGAAGAACTGACCCTGTGGCAGCCACCCTAGACGAGGCCTGTACAGCATCAAAACCACATTGCAAAGAATGCTTACCCACTTGTTCAGAGACATGTACCAAATCCTGTAACTCTTTACAGTCAATACCTTCCGCCAGAGCATCTACCTTAGACTTCAATTGAGACAGTAGATAGTTTTGGTATTTCAACATGTGAAACTGGCAATTTAGAGCCCTCATAGCTAGGGTGGAAGACGTATAAACTTTCTTTCCCCATCTATCCAAAGCCCTAGCCTCTTTATCTGGAGGAACCGGATTTTTAACAACAGAAGCCTTAACACCCTTAGGCCCCTGACTAACCGTTTCTGGGTCCACCCTAGGACTCTAAAAAGAAACTTATGAGCTTCAGGCACCCTATAATACCTATCCAGCTTAACAGGAGCAGGAGGCAGGGAATCAGGATTAAGAGAAGCCTCTGCAAACACATCCTCCACAACATCCAGAACAGGAGGTATAGCCAAAGGCCTATGCTGGGGTAAAAACAGAAATTCCCTAAGCCTTTTCCTGGAATCAGAGAAATCCTGACCTTCCCACTTAAAATGCTCCCTCATGGAATGGAGGGTCTCTGAAAAAGAAAAATCCTCAGGAGGAGAAGCAGAAGGAGTAGAATCATCCACATCAGAATCAGAATAAGGAGAATACTCCTGCAAGTCTTCAGCCGAAGACTCTGAAACATCTGAAGCCTGCTCAAAACTCCCCAACTCAGGTTCCACCCTAGGCCTCTTATCAGGAGGGGGCAAAGAACCTCTAATTAAGGTAATCAAATCTTCTGCCATTTTAAGCATATGCTTCTTGGGCACAGATCCTGAAGAACTAGGAGTGACACCAACTGAAGCTAAACCTGGCCTGCCTCTGGGAGAAGCCTAGGAAACAGAAGGCCTAACCACCCTAGGAAGGCAGGGGAGTACAGTAACCTGAGAAGCCCCTTCAGCCTGACTTGCCTCCTGAGAGGCCACATCCTGCAATAACAAGGTCTCCCCCTGGGCCTCCAGAGAAACCTCCGGTGGAACCACCGGCTCCACCGATACCTCTAAAGAACCGGCGTCCGGCACGACTTCGTCTACCCTGGGCTTAGCTGCTTTATCCTTGCGCTTCTTTGAAGAAGCGGGCCGGAGCATCCGGCGGCATAGTGTAATTGCACCGCTTCCCAAAGACTAACCTGGCACAATCTAACCTTCTCTTAATAGTGCGCTTATTGAATCTAGCACAAAGCGACACCCAACAACGTCGTGCTCAGGCCCTAAACAAGGAATACACAAGGTATGATAATCTCTATGCGGTATCTGTTTCCCACAAGAAATACAGTTATTCACTTTTTCTGACATCCGGTAAACCACTGAGGCAAGAAAAAAGCAAAATATTCTAACGGGTACTTAGCCAACTTTGACTCAGTCTGAAACTCCGAACTCGAAAAATTTCAGAACGCCGAACGGCACTTGCAACGCTGCTTCTGCATCGGACCATGCGGCAAAAAAGACTGAGGATATGACGTCGGTCATGCGCATTTGTACCCTGACGTCCTGATGTCAGTCTAATGCGCCTTGACCGACGTCAGCCTTATACTTTGATATTCGGGCCGACCGAGGACAGCGGACTACCCAAGTGTAAGGACTGCAGCAATGTGAGATGAAGAACATCAAACTGTTGCAAAAGAGAGTAAAATCTCATGAGTGGAGGAGCTGCCTGGTCAGTCTCAGTAAGAAGCTGAGATCCCTTATAAGATCCTCCAAAGCTAGCTACGAAAATAAAATCACCACTTATTCAAAGGGCAACCACAAAGCATTCTATAGCTATGTCAAGAATCTCAAAGGCAACACCCAGATCTGCTCTGAGTTACAGCACAACGGCACGAAAATTACAGAACCAACTGATATTGCCAACATCCTGGCAGATAGGTTCTGTGCTAACTTTACCCCCCCCCCCTCGCCCTCTAAAGGGCCCATATCTATACAGGAAGAATGCAGAAACCCTGTAATCACATCTATGCAGGTAAAAGCTGCACTCTCTAAAACCCAAAACACAGCATCCATAGGACCGGACAACATCCCAGGCTGCATTTTACACGAACATCAGAACAAACGGGCTCCCCACCTAAGCACCATGTTCAATCATAGTCTCATGTCAGGCTTTGTGCCCACTGAATGGTGCACAGCAACAGTTATTCCACTTCACAAAGGAGGAGCCACCACTGATCCTGGGAACTATCGTCCTATTAGCCTGATGAACCTGGTCTGCAAGGCCATGGAACGTATCATCATGGAACTCAAACAAAGACATTGGTAACCTCCAAACTCTGGAACCTAACCAGTTTGGGTTTGTGAAAAGCAGATCATGTCTTCTGAACCTGATCACTTCTTTGAGGCAGTCACCAAAGCCGTAGACGAGGGTAAAGTGATTCACATAGCCTATCTTGACCTTGCCAAGGCTTTCAACACCATTCCCCATTCTGGAATTATAGCTAAACTCACTAAACTAAGTATAAATCCCTATGTCACAAGATGGGTTGCCAACTGGCTCACTGACAGAACCCACACTGTAAAAGTTGCAGACTCCAAATCTGACTTCAAACCAATGACAAGTGGAGTACCACAGGGTTCAGTCCTGAGACCTCTCCTGTTTGGTATCTACTTCTCTGAAGTACAGGCTAACACAGAAGGCCTTTGGCTAACTAAGTTCACAGATGACTGCAAACTAGAAGCCATAGTCGAGTCCCTAAATGACGTAGACATCCTACAGAAGGGCCTCACTGAGACAGATGTTTGGTGTCAGAGGTATGGCCTCAAGCTCAATGCCAAAAAGTGCATGGTCATCCCCTTTGGTAAAAACTCTGTACCCATGAACTACCACATAAACAGCAGTCTATTTAATGCCGAATGTGTGAAGAGAGACCTTGGGACCCAGGTGGACAGTAGTCTCTCCTTTGATAATCACATCGCCACAGTAGTCAGGAAATCCTTCTATGTGGCACACCTCATCACAAAAGGGTTCTCATTCAGGAAAAAAAAAAAAAAGAGGTCACTGTTCCCCTCTACTCGGCAATCATTAGACCTATTATAGAGTACAACATCCCTTTTGGAATGTACCTCACAAGACATCTGCAGCAGCTGGAAAGGCCACAGAAGTACCGCACGAAGAGGATTACTGACCTCAAACAGATGCCCTGCACTGACCTTCTCAAAAATCTCCAGCTTTACTCTGTAATATATCGCCTACTCCGAGGAGATCTTTGCCTAACATATAAAGCTATGTTAAACCCACAGCTGTTGGACATGCTGCACCTTAAGAAATCCCCATCCCTCTGAGCTATACACTCTAGGGACCTAAACCTTGTCACCACAATAAACAGGACATGCTGGAGGGATAGATTCCTGTCCCAGAGACTTCCTATTCCCTGGAACAAGCTACCCATCTATGTCAAGCAAAGCTCCTCATTAGCACTCTTCAAGAAAAATCTTGATGAGTGGATGGGAAATAGGAAATACATCCCAGGGATCACTTCTGTGGCTCTGCTCAACAGGGGCATAGGAAATTAACTTTCCTGGGTGGCGTAAGCCAGGGAACCTTGTTGGCTAGGCTTACTTAGGCCCTTAGGCCGACAGCCTAGTACCTAACTATGAACCTATGCACAGATCTGATCAGTATCAGAGCTGATGGAGTTGTAATGGCCCCCATCTTGATTTGGGACCAGAGAAACTCATGCAAAAGGCAATTCTAATTCATTTCAGAGGTACTATGATAGGATCTGAAAGACTGTCAATAAAGAGGACACTGGCCAGGGACATGTTTTCTCCACTCTCTTGGAAAAGTCATGAATTGTGATCACAGTTCAAATGTGCCAACCCTAAACAGGTTACACAACTTATGGGGTCCCTGGGGGGAAATCTTATGCCCACATTTGGAGCATTTCTTAAAACTCTTTTTAGGATCAATGTTAAATACACAGATTAAACTGTAACATTTCACCCTCAGAAAAAGAGCAGAACAAATTATTAAGGCTTATGAATGACCAACACACAAAAATCTATAATCCTAAACAAAAGTATCATTATAACCCTAAAGGTCATTAAAGGAGCAACAACAGCTATCACTAATAACTCAAAAGAAATGCTCTTTGCAAATTTCTCGTCAGGAAAAAGTGGATGGATTGGTACCTTTATCAAACTAGAAAATAGTCAAGTTTGCCTGGGAGGCAGCACTAGGTTCTTTTGTCTCAAAATACATTTCCCCTTTAAAACCTATTTCACAAAAGGTACAGCAGCCAAAGCCAGTTTGCAGTACAAATGAAAAACAGGTTAACAAGGTAACAGACAGATATATGCACCTTTCATAAATGTAAAAACTCCCTTCTCAAAAATAATAAAAGCATAGAGGTGGGCTTGCTGTACCATGACTGTGTTAGGGCAGATGGCGTTTCATTTACAGAAGACTGAAAAATCCAGTCCAATCGCACAGGCAGGTAAGATTTGCAGGTAGTACGTTTCCTGGCCTCTTAAGATCCCAAGAACAATCTGGCAGCAGGGGGGGATTTTTTTCTACATGATGAGAGTTCTGTCTTCTGGGCTGCAAGCTGAAGGTACTTTAGATTTTGGCATACAAGAATACTTTGTTGGGAGAGAAAACTGCAGGATAAAGTGAGGACTCTGGGACCTCTGCTCTTCAAATCCTTCAACAAGAGGAGCCAGGGCTGTGTCTGCCACAGAGGGCAACTAAAATTCACTTGGCTTTGTCGTATATAAACTTTAAGCATTTTGGTATTAAAAGGCAGAAGGGGAGAAGCATACAGGAAGCCTTTGTTCCAGAAGACAAAGAACATACCCACTGGCAGGGCTAGCCTGCACGGGTACTTAAAGTAAAATTTTGGAAACTGGTGATCTGTCTAAGGAAGCAAACAGGCCTAACTACGGAGTGCCCCACACCATATGATCATGTCATGAAAAGTCAACTCGATTCAGCCTCCACCCACTGGGGTTTGGCAAAGACCTGAAAAGATGGTCTGCCTACACATTCTGGACTTAAGAAATGTAGCATACACAGGGCTGGTTGCTCTAATAATGACAAATCCCAGGCCAATACTGCAGACCTCAACAAAAGTTTAAGAGTGAACAACAGCTGTATGATACACCATACTTCAGTGGTTACTCCAGGACATGTAAGATCAGTGTTAAAATGCGTAGCACATAATTAATGGCTAACACCTTTTAGATGGCAACATGTTTGCCTTTGTCTCCCTTGTTATGGGTGCCCTAGACTCTCAGGGAACCTGTGTGCACCCCCCCCCCACATAGCAAGTGAAACTCATGGTCAAGTCCAGTCCCCTTTTAGCTGAACAAAACATATTCCCAATGTAAAGTTGCTTAGAGTATATCATATATAGCAATATATCTGAAGTATAATGTTTGTTAACATTAATTTGTTAATACTGTTTGATCACTTTTGTAAAAATGTAAATTTGCCCATGTCACAAGTGATAACTCAATAAAGGTATTTAAAAAAAAAAACATATTCCCAGACAGGCTTTCATTTACACCATGCATTAAACAAATCTTTATGAAATGCCTGTGGAGGAGAATAAGGAGAACTTCCCTCCTGCAGGCGGACAGGCAATGTCATAACAGGATGCAAGCAAATAATATTACCCTCTCAAGGGAGTTAAGGTGCTCGAATCATAGGATGTTAGTGTACAGATGAAGCACACTCACTCACAGGTGTGACAAAGGAACCATAATGCTCAATGAAGACATGTAGCCAACAGTCTTTAAGATTTTTCCAATATGCAGCAGACAAGTGCCAACTACAACCTAGATGACTCAAGCACATGTAGTGCCTATGGTTTTGGAAGAGCTGGACAGAGGATTAATTATGGGAGCAAGCGACTGACACCAAGTTACCATCTTGGGTGAGGGCAGGAGTGGTGGTTCCAGCCAACCAATCACTACCATGCAAGTAAAGGTCTGCATGGCACATACATGGCCAGGACTGAGGATGTGGGACTGGTGATCTCAACCTGGTGATTGCAGTTCTCAAAGCTTCTGGATAGAACTATACACAAGCAAGATGGTAATGCAGGAAACCCTGCTGTGATACTGATGCTCAACTGATTCTCACTGTCAGTCAAAAGGGTGGGGTTAAGGGCTTAAAAGAAAATCTGCTTTGTCAATGAGGGCACAAACCACCTCCATCATGTATGCATACATAATATCCCATCTGGTTGAATCTTGCTCCTGTACCCACTACAGAGGAATAAATGGGCCCACAACACACTAGAGGCGCATGATGATCAACAGGTATGGGAGCAAAAAGGACATGGGAGGGATCTCCAGGACAGTTCCCACACCTTATGGATCTCAGGCTGCAGCCTGGGAAATAACATAGTGAGCTACAGCACTATTTCCAATGGAAGACAGAACCTGCAATTCTTACTGCCCATAATAGCTCCCAGGAAACATGTGGCTTGTGAGGGAGTATGGATGGATTTCTGCAGGCTAACAGAAATATCCAAATACAACACAACTCTGACCACAAATGGAAAAATCTTTCGCCTGACTGTGAAAAAGAAGAAAACAATCAAGGAAACAAGATATCTTTCTTTATTCTCCAGCGCCTCGGTGGTGGTCCTTTTTCAAATTACGTTTTGTTTAAATAAGTTATGTACTTACCAAAACCTGGCATCTGTGTTGTCCATTTTCATTCTTCCTCACCAATGGGACCGGATCAGATTTTCGGATCCGACTCGGCCACATACTCAAGACTTCAGATCCAGCTCTCAAACTCCTCCCTCTATCCATAATGTTCTATTCTATCCCCAACACTTCAGACTGAGTTTGCTGCCTAATCTCCCACTTTATAATACAGATAGATATAGACATAAGAAAAGTCAGGGCTCAAACCTTGAACTGAATGGTTCCAATACAGTCTAACAGACACTTGTAGAGTGACAAGGATGGAGGATGGAAGTTGAGGAAGACTGAGAATGGACAACACAGATGCAAAGTTACAGTAACTTACAAATAAATCTGATGTTATCCTTTTCATTCCTCCTCACTAATTGGACAGAATCCCCAGTTACGTGGCCCTCATGGAAGGGCATGACCGTAGCACTGTTGAACAAGGGGAAGCTCTGCTTCTGGAGACAATGTCTAATTTGTAATGTGTAACAAAAGTACAAGTCTTTGACCAAGTGGCTGCAACATAAATACTATCAATTGGAAGTCCTTGATCAAAAAGAAGATGAAGCAGCCATACACAGAGTATGGTGAGATCCAGGGCATCATGGCAAATCTAGTCCTTTATGAGAATAAACCAATGAAATACAATCAGTAATCTATCTGGCTAGTGTAATTTTAGATACTGCCAGACTCAAGCAGTTAGGGGAAAAGGATACAAGCAGCTGATCGGACTTCCTGAAAGTACAGTTTTGTACCTACCATAAATGTAGATGTTCAAGTGTCTTCACTGCTGCAGTCATTACACTTGGGTTATCCTGCCGTCAGGTGGGCCCCGCAGTCGGCCTGAGTTCCAAAGTCTTGGTCTGGCGTCGGTTGCTGTCGCCTCTTCCCTGACGTCAGTGCGCCAGGGGTATATAAGCAGCAGCCAATGCCATTTTCTTCAGTTTTTCTTGCCCCAGATGTCAGGTGCCCCCAAAAATGGTAGGCAATATATATTGCTAATAAAACATACAAAAAGGGTAAAAATAAAACCTTCATTAACCAGCAAATACACCACATAGGTAGTATAGGTTAGTCCCAGATAAGAAAGAGGGGCTGGCAGGTGGGTTACCTGGACTGCAGCAGTGAAGACACTCGAACATCTACATTTATGGTAGGTACAAAACTGTACTATGTTCATCGTGTTTCACTGCTGCAGTCATTACACTTTGGTAGAATCCCAAAGCAGAGTTTGGGTGGCTGGCTCTATAGAAGATTTGGTGTGGCTATGAGGCCCTGCAGCACTGCAGTGGCAAAGTCAGCTCTGGATCTAGAATAAAGAGGCAAATGGTAATGCTTGGTAAAGTGGTGCACTGAACTCCAAGCTGCAGCTTCCAGGATATCTTTGGTAGGTACTCCTCTAAGGAGGGCAGTGGAAGTGGCAGTTGCCCTGGTGGAATGTAGTCTAATATTAGTAGGTACAGTTTTCCCATTTTGTGTGTAGCAGAGCTGGATACAGTGTCCTATCCACTTTGAAATGGTCTGCTTTGAAATTGCCTTTCCCTGTGATCCTGCAGCATATGATACAAACAATTGTTCAGATTTTCTGAAAGCTTTTGTTTTGTCCAAGTAGAAGCACAATTGCCTGTGTATGTCCAAGGAATGTAGAAGTCTCTCCCTTTTATTTTGGGGATTTGGATAAAATGTTGGCAAGTGAATAGATTGGTTAAGAGCCACAATGGAAACCACCTTAGGCATAAAGGAAGGGTTTGTTCTTAAATAAACCCTGTCTTGGTGGAAAATGATAAAAAGCTCCACTGCCATTAGTGCCTGCAGTTCTGAGATTCTTCGTTCTTAGGTTATTGCCAGAAGCAGAGCAGTTTTCCATGATATATATTTTAACTCTGCTGAATTGGCTGGTTCAAAAAGAGGCAAAGTGAGCTTTTCCAAAACGTAATTGAGGTCCCAAGTTGGTGTTGGTGCTCTCCGGGGCGGTCTTATGTTTTTAGCCCCTCTGAGGTACTGCTTTAGTAAAGGGTGAGAAAAAATAGGAGGATCTGTGTTGTAATGAGTTGAGATGGCAGAAGCGTGAATCTTAATGGATGAGAAGGATAGTCCTTTGCCCAGCATCTCAGTCAAGTATTGTAGTATCTGAGGAATGTTAGGGAGCAGAGGATCAAGGTTTTAAGCCTGGTTCCAGGCACAGAATCTGTTCAACTTTTCTGAGTAAGATTTCCTGGTGCTAGGCCTCCTGACCTCCAAAATGACATCCATAACAGCTTTAGAGAGAGAGAAGTTGTCTGTTTGGCTAATGAATCTGCCACGCAGCCAGGTTTAAGGTTTTGAGCTGACTGTGCAGTATTTGATTGTTTTGCTGAGTCAGAAGGTGTGGAATTTGAGGCAAAATCCAAGGTGGGCCTTGAGCCAAGTTCTTTAAGAGTGGGTACCAATGCGTGGCCAGTCTGGAGCAATCAGAATCATCTGTGGTTTGTCTTGTCTGGCTTTTAGGAGTACCTTTGAAAGGAGAGGCAATGGTGGGAAGGTATAAACGCTTAGGCTTTTCCAGCTGAACGAAAGAGCATCCATTTTCCATGCTTGTGTGTGATAAGTCCTTGTGCAGAATTTTTGTAGTTGGCAATTCAGTGGGGAGGCAGAGAGATCTATGTCCGGGCACCCCCATTTTTGCATTCTCATGCTGAAAACTTGTGGATTTAATTTCCACTCGTGAGGATCCATGATGTTTCTGCTTAGGTCATCTGCCAGAGTATTTATCTTTCCTGGCAGGAATTGTGCTTGCAGATGAACTTGGTAAGTTATAGCCGTGTTCCACAAGGTCATGGCTTGCCTGCATAGGGGGTAAGAATGAGTGCCCCCTTGCTTGTTTACGTACCACATCACTGTGGTGTTGTCTGTCCTTAATAATAGTTGTCCTGGATGCAGAAGGTCCTTGAAAGCTGTTAGGGCATTTTGTACAGCCAACATCTCTTTTTGATTTATGTGAAGAGGCATTTGTTCTGTGGTCCATTTGCCCTGAATACATTTTCCTGCCATGTGTGCTCCCCAGGCGTAATCCGAGGCATCTGTTGTTATAGTCTGCCTGGCTGTGGGAAGAGTGAAAGGGTGACCCTTGTTGAGGTGACATGCCTGTGCCCACCATCGAAACTCCTGTTGTAGGCAGGGAATTAGAGGTATTACTGTCTCCAAGCTGTGAGAATGTTGAGACCAAACACTTTTTAGGTACCATTGTAATTTCCTCATATGCAGTCTTGCATATGGAATTAGTAGAATGCAGGATGCCATGAATCCCAAGGCCTGCAGAATTTTTCTTGCAGGGAGTTGGGACTTTGTTGCCATCAATTGAAAATACTGAGTCGGTTGTCCTGGTTTGTCTTACGTGAGATAAGCCATCTGGGCCATTGTATTTAAGCTGGCAACCAGGAATATTATCTCTTTTGAGGGCACTAGTTTTGATTTCTTTTCATTTACTGTGTACCCTAGGCAACTTAACAATCTTTTTATGAACGCCAGATGCTGTAGATGAATGTCCTTGCTTTCTGCTTGAATCAGGCAGTCGTCCAGATATGGATATATTTGAATTCCTTTTTGTCTGCAAAATGCAATTACTGGTGCCAGGCACTTGGTAAAGACCCTGGGCGCAGTGGATAAGCCAAAGGGGAGTGCAGAGAATTGGTAGTGCATTGAACCAGCTATGAATCTGAGGTATCTTCTGCAATTTTGTATGATAGGGACATGCAGGTATGCCTCTTTGAGGTCCAAAGTAACAAGCCAAGCTTTCTTGCCCAACATGGGAAGGAGCTGTTGTAGTGTCAGCATTTTGAATTTCGGAACATCCAGGTAAGTATTTAGAGTGGAAAGGTCCAGAATGGGTCTCCAGACTTTGCCCTTTCTGGGTACCAGGAAGAGTCTTGAGTAAAATCCTTGTCCTTTTTCCTGCTGTGGTACTTTTTGAACAGCTCTCATGCCCATGAGAGCTGTAATTTGTTTTTGTGCCTCTGCCCATTGATTTTTGTGGCAGGTCTGGCATTCCTTTTAGCCTTGGAAAAGTGTGAAAGTGGAACCTGTAACCTTGAGACACAATATTCAGCACCCATTTGTCTTGGGCGATTGCTTGGCAGTTTTGAGAAAAAAGTGCTAGTTTCCCCCCTAAGGGAGCTGCCAAAAGGTAAGAGTTTGGCATTGGAAGGGGGAAGTTACTGGGACTGTTTCCTGTAAGGTTGTGACTTATCCTCACCTTGTTTTGGGTTAGAAGCACCCCACTGTCGTGGTCTGTAAGAACCTTGTGGCTGAGATCTGCCTCTTTGTGGCCTGTCTGACACTGGAAAGGACCAATTCTTAGTAGGCCAATTTCTGCTAAATCGTGGTGGCTGTACCTGTAAGAAATCGTTTACTGTTTGCGTAGATTTTGCCTTATCCTCCATTTTCTTTAATACCTCTTCTGCCTTAATACCAAATAAATTATCTTGCTGCAAAGGAGCATCCAATAATTTTGCCTTAACATGATCTGGTAAACTTTGTACTTTTAACCAAGCATGCCTTCGAATCACAGATCCTGTAACTGCTGCTCTACAAGAAGCTTCTAATGAATCAAAACCACATTGCAAAGTATGCTTTCCCACTTGTTCAGCTGCATGCAATAAATCCTGCATTTCCTTAAAGTCAGGTTGTTCTGCATTTATACTCATTTTCTGTTTTAATTGAGACAGTATGTATTGTTGATACTTAAGCATGTGAAACTGGCAATTCAGAGCTCTCACTGCTAAAGTTGCAGAGGTGTAAATTTTCTTTCCCCATCTGTCTAATGCTCTAGAGTCCCTATCAGAGGGAACTGGATTCTTAGTCATGGAAGCCTTAACCCCTTTGGGACCATGGGAAATAATTTCTGGGTCTGCAACAGGGTTTTTATAAAGAAATTTGTGGGAGTCAGGGACTCTGTAGTATCTGTCTGGCTTGACTGGAGCTGGGGGTAAAGAATCAGGGTTTAAACTAGATTCAGAGAACACATCATCCACAATGTCCAACACTGGTGGAATAGCAAGGGGCCTGTGCTGAGGCAGCAAAAGGAAGTCTCTGGCTTTTTCTTGGATTCTGAGTAATCATGGCCCTCACAATGGAAATGCTCCCTCATGGTATGTAAAGTCCCTGGTCTGAAGAGGAATCAGAATATATTGAAACCTGGTCAGAGGAATCATAGTCTGTATCCTGCCTAGGCCTTTTATCAGGAGGGGGATGGGAACCCCTGATCAGAGTTATCAAGTCTTCGGCCATCTTGAGCATCTGTTTTTTAGGCATGGAGGCCTGTCCAGGTGAATGCTGTACTTGCTTCTTTGTCTTTAGTGTAGGCTTAGTCTTGGCTGTAGTTGTAATGGTAAGTTGAGTAGGCCTGAAAACACCCTCAGAAGCAGATGCCTGCTCAGCGGCTCCGGACCCATCTGAAGGGTTAATCTCCATTGGCCCAACACCTTGAGGCTCCAGAGGCCTAGGCACCTCCACGTGGGAGTCGGATGCGGCCTGTGGTTCTGAGGTAGCGGGTGTCAGGGACTGCGAAAGCACCTCACTGAAAACCGGCGAACCGGCCTAGAAGAGGCTTCGTCGTGAGTTTTGGGACTCGGATGCCTTTCCTTATCTTTGTGCTTTTTATGCATTCCGGTCATCGGTTGTTCTGACGGCATTGTATAATTAAACCTTCGCCCAAAGTAATGGCGAGCAAAATCAAAGCGACGTTTAATAGTGTGTTTGTTAAATCTAGCACAAAACCGACAACTAGTGACGTCATGATCTGGGCCTAGGCATGGAATACAGTAAGAATGAAAATCCTTATGAGGTATTTGCTTCCCACAAGAAATACAATTATTAACTTTTTCTGACATCGGTCTGAGGCAAGAAAAAATTTCCCCAACGGGGTACTTAGCTTTATTGAAGACTTCGGTTCTGAAATAGAATTTGAAATCTCAGAAGTCGGCCGACCGGCACTTGTGAACTGCTTTTGCTTCGGGCACCGCACGGCAGGAAAGACTGAAGAAAATGGCGTCGGCTGCTTCTTATATACCCCTGGCACACTGACGTCAGGGAAGAGGCGACAGCAACTGACGCCGGATCAAGACTTTGGAACTCAGGCCGACTGCGGGCCCGCCTGACAGCAGGATAACCCAAGTGTAATGACTGAAGCAGTGAAACACGATGAACATCTGCCTTGTCCTGTGAAGAAAAAAATCAAGGAGATAAAACATGTATTCTCCCTTATTTGTACATTTTGGAAACAAGACTGGTAATTGTACTGATTAAATATTGCTTTCCATCGCTACTTTAGAAAGAAAGGAAGGGTTGGTCTGTAGAGACGCACTGTTCTTATGAAAAATAATGTAAGTAGACTTAGCTGATGAGGCCTGGAGCTCAGAAATTCTTTTTGCTGAAGTGATAGCTACTAAGAAGATCGTTTTTCAAGAAACAAACTTCGTATCATATTTGTCTGCCAGTTTAAAGGGTTTCTCAGTTAATCCTTGAAGGAACACAGTACGGTTCCCAAGGAGGAGAAGCATCTTTTATTGGGGGTCTGAGGAGAAAGATGGCCTTCATGAAGTCTCAGCACAATCTGGATGAAGCCAGAGAAAAGGATTTGTTCCCAGAATGGAAATTGGAAATCACTGCCAACTGATGCTTAATTGCAGAAAAACTAGCTCCTTCTTTAAAAAGAGTGGTCAGAAAGAGAAGAATAGCCGAAACTGTTGCTGAAAAAGGGTTGATATTTCATTTGGAGGCCCAAACAGAAAATATTTTTCATTTGCTTCTGTAGACGTTCTTGGCAGAATCCTTCTGGAAGGCCAAGATAATCTCTCAGACTGGGGAAGCAAGCAAGCCTGGATTGCCTAGTTATTACTGGAAGTGGAGAAACCATGTGGTTAAGTTTGAGGGCGTGATGACTGGGGTGCTGAATTCTGATGAATGTGACAGGGATATCCTGAGTGGGTTCCAGTATCCATGGAGGATATGTCAAGTAAGACCATAGGGAAGGAAACTATACCGCTCGAGGCCAGAAGGGGGCAATGAAGATGACTCAACACTTCAGCCTCCTTGCCTTCTATAAGAACTTTGGAATCAGAGGAACAGGAAGGTAGGCATATAGGGGACCCAGGGCCAATCGTAAATCAGAGCATCTCTCGGTGACTCTCCTGGAGGGGGATCAAAGCGAAGCACTTGCTGTTGAGGGGTCAGGCAAAGAGGTCGTAGCAAGGCTGGCCCCAGCAGCTGAAGATCACATTCATTACTGACTAATTGAGAGACCACTTGTGAGGCATCAGAATGACTCTGCTGAGCCTGTCTGCTAGCACGTTGCTTTTCCCTGGGATCTGCATTGCAATGAGAAAGTGGTATGAAATGATCACCCATTCCCAAACCCTCATGGCCTCTCTGGTAAAGTGAATAAAATAGGAGTTCCCCTTGCTTATGTACCAGACTATTGACATTTTTGTCTGTTTGAACTGCAATAGTCCATAGAGGGAGAATGTCTTGAAATACTTGTAACACTAGGAGGACTGCTCTCATCTCTAGGACGTTGACATGCAACTTGGTCTCCAGAAGGGATCACCTGCCTTGGACCACTTTTCCCAACAAATATTCCGACCCCACCCTAGTTGTGAAGCATCTATGATCACTAAGGCCAAAAGAGATGGTCTGCCCAGAAATAGGTCATCAGACTGAATTCACCAACAAATATGATGTTTGCAGATTGGAGTGAGTCTTATGGGAAATGATAGGGGTTGATAAAGCATGGACCACTGCACCAAGGTCCACTGAGGGATTCGCATAAAGAATCGTGCTAGAGGGACTAGGTATGGCAGCTGATATATAACTAATCTTGCTGGAGGAGATGGGTGAGACAGTACAGACCAAACCTAAAGTCTCAAAGATGTGATGCGATGGAAAGGTAAGGATGCCACCTGAGTTGCAGTATCCAAGAAAGTCCCCATGAATTCCAGGGTTTGTACCAGGATCAGGTTTGACTTGGCATAGTTTACGGAGATGCCTAAAGTGTTAAAAACCTGGAGCAAGTAATCCCTGGCTTAAAAAAGTTGATGCTTGGATGGGGCGGTGAGCAGCCGACGCAGGACTCAAGACTTTGGAATTCAGGCCAACTGAGGGCAACCTGCCAGCATGATTATCCAAATGTAATGACTGCAACAGTGAAACACAAAGAACATCCAACTCTCAAGATATGGAAATACCTGGAATTGTGCTGTCTCCTGGATCACCTGTCTAATTTTATGTGACGGTATGTATCCTGGAGATCTGCAGAGCACATACGATCATCCTTGAGCAGAAGAGGCAGGATGGACTAAACCGTAACCATATGGAACTCCATCTTCCTTGCATACTGGTTCAATTTGCTTAGATCTAAAATGGGTCTCAAGTCCCCTGTTTTCTTTGGCACTAAAAAGAAGCGTGAGCAAGTTCCAAATCCTATCTGGTTGGGTGGAACCTCCTGTACGACTGTTTTTTTGTAGAAACCTTTGCATTTCTTGTGCTGTATCTTTTTTGTAGCAACCTTTGCATTTCTTGTGCTGTATCTTTTTTCAGACTGGGTGGAACATCGGGAAGTTTTCGCTTTTGGATAGCCGGAGGAAGGGGAAATTGTATGTAGTAACCTCTGGATATGATTCTTGGCACCTATGAATTTTTTGCGATATCTGTCCAGGAGTGTAGGTGCAAAAAGAAATGACCCCCGACTGCATCCACAGCTGGACATTCAGGAAGCGCTTCAGGAGCGCTGATAGGGCCCATCAGAAAAAGAATCTCTGAAGCTCTAGTTCTGCGGGCCCCCGCTGCATCGAGGGCAACGTCTTCCATTATAATTTCCTTCTTTGCCTCTGAAAAATGATTCCCGTGCAAATCCTGGAAAGGTCCCCGAGATTTTCAGAGCCACATCTTCTTTCCACTTCACTGGTTTCTAAAGAGGGATTATAAATTTGATTCCTACAGCAGACAGAGTCTTTCCCTCTTGTTCACAGCAGGTAATCGTGTCTTTAACTGATGGCCCGACCAAGGAAGTGTCATCAAAGGGGGAACTGACAAAGGATGTCTTGAAGGGCTCTGCATAGTCACACAGTCACATCCATGCATGTCTCCTTATGACTATGCCTGAACCACCTGCCTGTGAGCTACCTTCTGCTGCATGGGAGATCAACCTCACCGATACATTAGAAATTATCAGCATTATCCTAAGAGGGTCATATCACAGCCCTATTCAGGTTAGAGCGCATAATCACGAAATGTATACATTTTTTTCTCCTCATTTTCCCCCAACCAGCAACAGCTTTTGTGGGGTCCTCACACAGTCAAATATTAAGGGAGCCTCTGTATTTATTTATACAGTCTGGGGAATAGGGGCCACCAGAATCCTAGAAGATCCAAGTGCCTGAATGTTTTGTGATATATTTTATGCCTTAACTTTTGAAATATAATTACTTGTTGGCTGAATTTTTATTGATACCCAGAAGAATAATGTACATGTCCTAGCAATACTGGGTGCATGCAGAGATAAACATCGGAGATACTGTTACACACACAAACACACAAAAATGCATGTTGACACAAAAAGTGTTATACTATTAAATTTAAGTGAATTAGAATAATATATAAAGTGTGTTCTTGATTTTGATTTTTTATTCTACTATTTTTGGCATTGTGCTGAATTCTTCAGCAAAGAAGTTGAGAGTTACTGTTCCAGGTGTTCTGTCAGTATTTATATAACTCCCTGAAAGAGAAAACTATCCTTGAAGATTGGAAGCATCAGCTCTTCTTAAAATCCAAGTTATGCAATGAGATCAGCCACTCTGGGCTGCTGATCTGTCTAGTATTTATCTTGCTCATATTCTTTACCAGTTTTATCCTAACAGGGTCATATCACAGCCACGTTCAAGTTAAAGAAGAAAATAAATACATTTTTAATCAACAGCTACACACAAAGTACAGTTGTGTACACTTACCATAAATGTAGATGTTTGAGTGTATTCACTGTTGCAGTCATCACATCTGGGTTATCTGCTTGCAGGAGCCCTCAGTCGGCCTGATTATCAAAGTCTTGGGTCCTGCATCGGCTGCTGTCTCATCTTCCAGGGGAATAAAGCATGCCGCCGACGCCATTACATCAGTTTTTCTTGCCCCAGATGTCAGGCGCCCCCATAATGGGAAGCAATTATATATACAAGGTTACACCTCCAACAAAAAAGCAAATACACCAAAAAGCTTTAAGCATAGTAAAAGTACAGTTGTGTACACTTACCATAAATGTAGATGTTCGAGTGTATTCACTGCTGCAGTCATTACATTTGGGTAATCTGCTGGCAGGTTGCCCTCAGTCGGCCTGATTAACAAAGTCTTGAGTCCTGCGTCAGTTGCTGCCCCTTCTGCCATGACGTCAGGTCGTCAGGGGTATAAAACATGCAGCCAACGCCATTGCATCAGTTTTTCTTGCCCCAGATGTAAAGTGCCCCCCAAATGTGGAGCAATATATATATATATATATATATATATATATATATATATATATATATATATATATATGCATATAATGTAAAACACAAAAAATATACCTCCAAACAAAAGCAAATACACCCAAAAAGGCTTTTAAACATAGTAAAAGAAAGGAGTTGTATAGTAAGAGAAAAACAGGGGGCTGGAAGGTGGGTAACCAGGACTGCAACAGTGAATACACTCGAACATCGACATTTATGGTAAGTGTACACAACTGTACTATGTTCTTCATGCTTCACTGTTGCACTCATTACATTTGTGTAGAATCCCAAAGCTATGGTTGGGAGGATGGATTTATATAGCATTAGGAGGAGCTATAAGGCCCTGCAGGACAGCAGTGGCAAAGCCTGCTCTGGATTTAGAGAAGAGAGGTAAATGGTAATGTTCGATAAACTTATGAACTGAGCTCCAGGTAGCAGCTTCTAGAATGTCTCTGGTAGGAACCCCTCTGAGAAAGGCTGCAGAAGTAGATGAAGCCCTGGTGGAATGAGACCGGATCCCCTTGGGGATAGGTTTACCATGCTGCATATAGCAGAAACAAATACAATGGCTTATCCATTTGGAAATAGTCTGCTTTGAAATAGCCTTTCCCTCTGCCCCTGCAGCAAATGCCACCAATAGTTGTTCAGATTTTCTTAGAGATTTCGTCCCAAGTAGAATCTAAGTTGTTTGTGTACATCCAATGAATGCAGAATCCGATCACCTTTGTTCTGTGGATTGGGGAAGAAAATTGACAGATGAATGGTCTGATTAAGAGCCACACTGGATACCACCTTAGGCATGAAAGACGGATTGGTCCTGAGAGCCACCCTGTCCGGATGAAAAATAAAAGGTTCCACTGCCATAAGAGCCTGTAATTCTGAAATCCTTCCAGCTGAAGTGAATGCTAAAAGAAAAGCTGTTTTCCAGGAGAGAAATTTTACGTCTGCAGTAGCAGCTGACTCAAAAGGAGGAAGAGTGAGTTTTTCCAAAACAAAATTGAGGTCCAATGCAGGAGTTGGTGCTCTCCTGGGAGGTCTTAAATTTTTGGCCCCTCTGAGATGCTGCTTTAGCAGAGAATGAGAGAAGAGGGGAGGTTCTGTGTTGTAATGAGCTGAAATGGCAGAGGCATGGATTTTTATGGAAGAAAAGGATAGGCCCTTGTGAAGCATCTCAGAAAAGTATTGCAAAATCTGAGGAATATTGGGCATTGCTGTGCTTATTCCTCGTGAATGATTCCAGGAACAGAATCTTTTCCATTTGTCAGCATAAGATTTTCTAGTACTAGGTCTTCTAGCCTCCAAAATGACATCCATCACTGGTTTGCTGAGGGATGCCAAGGGTGAAATTAGTTGATTAGCCATGCTGCAAGATTCAAAGATTGGAGCTGAGTGTGCAGAATTTGGTAGTTCTGCTGAGACAGTAGGTAAGGTGTCTGAGGCAAGTGCCATGGAGGAAGGTGTGACACATTGCGCAGGAGTGGGTACCAGTGTTGGAGAGGCCAGTCTGGAGCAATCAGAATAATTTTTGGTTTGTCCGGTTTGACTTTTAGTAGAACTTTGGAGAGCAAAGGCAGAGGGGGAAAAAACAGACTGATAAGGTTTTCCAGCTGAATGACAGAGCATCCACTTTCCAAGCTTTTTTGGATGAATTCTTGTGCAGAATTTGTCCAACTGATAGTTCTAGGGTAAGGCAAAAAGATCTATGTCTGGGTTTCCCCATTTGCATGTCAACATGTTGAAAACGTGGTATTCCAGTTTCCATTCATGTGGGTCCATAAGATTTCTGCTTAGTTCGTCTGCCAGAGTATTTAGCTTTCCTGGCAGGAATTGAGCTTGTAGTTGTATCTGATAGGTCAAAGCAGTGTTCCACAATGCCATGGCTAATCTGCAAAGGGGGTAGGAATGTGTACCCCCCTGCTTGTTTATGTACCACATAACTGTGGTGTTCTCTGTCTTTAATCAGTAGTTGTCCTGGATAAAGGTAGTCCTTGAAGGCTGTCAGAGCATTCTGTACAGCTAGCATCTCTTTCTGATTGATATGTAGGTGTATTTAATTTGGGCTCCATTTGCCCTGAATGCACTTCCCTGCATGATGAGCACCCCCAAGCATAGTCTGATGCGTCTGTTGTTAGGGTTTGGGCGGCAGGGAGTAGAGTGAACGCAAACCCTTGTTTTGGTGGCAGGCCTCTGCCCAACATAGGTACTGCAGTTGCAGGCAAGGTATAATAGGAATCATTGTTTCCAGGCTGTGACAATGTTGACTCCATAATCTTTTTAAGTACCACTGAAGTTTCCTCATATGCAGTCTTGCATATGGAATTAGAAGAATGAAGGAGGCCATGTACCCCAGGGCCTGCAGAATTTGTCTTGCAGATAGCAGGGCTTTTGTGGCCACCTGTTTGAAGTAAGTCATCAAATGAATTTGCTTTTCTGGCATAAGGTAAGCCATCTGGGCAGTTGTATTCCAGCTTGCACCCAGGAATGTAATTTTTTGAGAGAGTATCAGTTGTGATTATTTTCATTTATGGTGTACCCTAGACAAGTTAGAACCCTTTTAAAAATGCTAGATGCTTTAGAAGAATGTCTAATTCAGGCAGAAAACAAGGACAATCGTCCAGGTATGGATATATTTGAATATTTCTTTGCCTGCAAAATGCAATTACTGGTGTAAGGCACTTTGTGAAGACCCTTGGCGCAGTAGATAAGCCAAAGGGCAGTGCAGAGAACTAGTAATGCAAGTAGCCTGCTTTGAAGCAGAGGTATCTTCTGCAAGATTCCCTGATTGGGATATGCAGGTAAGTCCCTTTTAAGTCTAGTGTTACCAACCAGGCATCTTTGCCTAGCATAGGTAGTAATTGTTGAAGAGTCAGCATCTTGAATTTTGGTATGTACAGAAATGTGTTTAGAGTGGATAAGTCTAGAATTGGACGCCATGATTTGTCTTTTCTGGGTACCAGGAAAAGTCTGGAATATAAACCTTGTCACTTTTCCTCTTCTGGTACTGGTTGAATAGTCCCCATGTTCATGAGGGACAGAACTTGTTTCTGGGCCTCTGCCCACTGATTTGGGGGCAGATCTGGCCATCCACTTGGGATTGGCAACATGTGGAAGTGAAATCTGTATCCTTGTGATACGATATTTAAAACCCATTTGTCCTAAGTAATAAGTTGCCAGTTTTGTGCATGAAGTGTTAGTTTTCCGCCCAAAGCGGCGGCTAAGAGGTAAGTGCTTGGTGATCGCAGAGGGAAGTCACTGAGACTGTTTACCATAGGGAGGTGCCTTGCTGCTTCCAGATTTGGAGGTGGATGCACCCCATTGTTTTGTTTTAAAAGTTCCTTGTGACTGAAACCTGGAGCCTTTGGAATATCTTGATTTGACTTGAGCAGCTCTGGAGGGGACTGGAAAGGACCAGTTCTTAGTAAGCAAGTGCCTACTAAATCTTGAAGGTTGCACTTGGAAGAAATCATTCACAATTTGCATAGATTTAGCTTTATCTTCCATCTTTTTTAACACTTCTTCAGCCTTATTACCAAAAGAGACGGTCCTGTTGTAAAGGAGCATCCAACAATTTTGCTTTAACATGGTCAGGCAGAGTTTGGTCTTTGAGCCAAGCATGCCTTCTTAGCACAGATCCAGTTACAGCAGCCCTGCAAGAGGCCTCCAAGGAATTAAAACCACAATGCAAAGTATGTTTTCCAACTTGTTCAACTGAATGCAATAAATCCTGCAATTCTTTATTTTCCACACAGTCAAAGATTAACATTAAGTAGTCCCATGATATGCTGTTGATATTTAAGCATATGACATTGACAGTTTAAAGCCCCGATTGCCAAGGTTGCAGACGTGTAAACCTTCTTACCCCATCTATCCAGCGCCCTGGAATCTCTATCAGAAGGAGTAGGATTTTTGGCAGAAGAGGCTTTAATGCCCTTGGGACCCTGAGAAATGATTTCAGGATCAGCAGCAGGGTTTTTGAAAAGGAATTTATGGGAGTCAGGAACCCTGTAGTACCTGTCTGGCTTACAAGAAGCCGGAGGCAGAGAATCAGGAGTCATACTAGATTCTGAAAAACATCATCCACAATGTCTAGAACAGGAGGTATAGCCAAAGGCCTATGCTGAGGAAGTAGAAGAAAATCCCCAAGTCTCTTTTTAGATTTAGAGAAATCCTGACTTTCTCAGTGGAAATGTTCCCTTAAGGCATGTAAAATTTCCCCAAAAGAAAAATCCTCATAAGTAGGAATAGACAAATCCTGTTCATTAGAAGAGTTAGAAGAAATAGAATCCTCTTCATAAGATTCATGATCAATGTCTTGCCTAGGCCTCTTAGGAGGAGGGGGTTGGCAGCCCCTGATCAGAGTAATTAAATCTTCAGCCACTATGATCATTTGTTTTTTAGGCATAGGGGCCTGCACATGTTGCCCAGGCGTCATTTTTTTAGACATAGATTTAGATTTTGGGCTTAGTTTTGAAGATGGCACATCGTTCTAATATACAAATCTGTAGACCTGAAAACACCCTCAGAAGCTGGTGTCTGCACAGTGGCTCTGGACCCATCTAAGGTAGAGACATCCGTGGGTTCCATAATTGAAGCATCTCGTGGCATACCGGACTCCGAATGGGTCTCAGTAGAGGCCTGTGAATCAGAAAGTACACTTGTGTACACTTAACATAAATGTAGATGTTTGAGTGTATTCACTGTTGCAGTCATTCCATTTGGGTAATCTGCTGGCAGGTTGCCCTCAGTCGGCCTGAATTCCAAAGTCTTGGGTCCTGCGTCGGTTGCTGTATCCTCTTCCATGAAGTCAGGTCATCAGGGGTATAAAACAGGCAGCCGACGCCATTTTCTTTAGTTTTTCTTGCCCCAGATGTCAGGTGCCCTCCAAATGGGAAGCAAAAATATATATAAACTATATATACATGCAACAATATAAACTTCACCTTCATCTACAGGCAAATACACCACAAAGGCTGTAGAAAATATTGAAGGAAAGAGAAACTTCAGAGTAAAAGGGGGATGGTGGGCCGGTAACCTGGACTGCAACAGTGAATACACTCGAACATCTACATTTCTGGTAAGTGTACACAACTGTACTATATATTCTTCATGTTTCACTGCTGCAGTCATTACATTTGAGTAGAATCCCAAAGTTATGGATGGGAGGCTGGAACCAAACTGCATTAGGGGCAGCTATAAGGCCCTGCAGAACTGCAGTGGCAAAGCCTGCCCTGGTCTTAGAGTAGAGAGGCAAATGATAATGCTTTGTAAAAGTGTGAACAGAACTCCAAGTAGCAGCCTCTAGAATGTCTTGGTTGGTACCCCTCTGAGAAAAGCTGCTGATGTAGCTACAGCCCTAGTCGAATGAGACCTAATGCCCTTGGGCACCGGTTTACCATGGTGTAAGTAGCAGAAACGAATGCAGTGGCTTATCCACTTTGAAATAGCCTTTCTTTCTGATCCTGCAGCAAATGCCACTAGTAGCTGATCAGTTTTTCCTTAGAGCTTTAGTCCTGCTCAAGTAGAATCGTAGCTGTCTGTGTACATCCAAGGAATGCAGAATCCACTCCCCCTTGTTCTGTGGATTTGGATAAAAAGTTGGCAGATGAATAGTTTGGTTAAGAGCCACACTGGAAACCACCTTAGGCATGAAGGAAGGACTGGTCCTGAGGGATACTCTGTCTGGGTAAAATATGATAAAAGGCTCCACAGCCATAAGGGCCTGTAGCTCTGAAACCCTTCTTGCTGAAGTAATTACCAGGAGCAAAGCTGTTTCCATAAGAACTTTAGATCTGCAGTAGCAGCTGGTTCAAATGGAGGCAGGGTGAGCTTTTCCAACACATAATTGAGGTCCCATGCAGGAATTGGTGATGATCTGGGACGCCTTAAAATTTTGGCCCCTCTAAGATACTGCTTTAGCAAAGGATGAGAAAAGATTGGTGGCTCTGTGTTGTAATGAGCCGAAATGGCAGAGGCATGGACTTTTATTGATGAAAGAGACAGGCCTTTGTCAAGCATCTCAGTCAAGTATTGTAAAATCTGAGGAATATTTGGCTCTGCTGTGTCAGTTCCTTGTGCTTGGTTCCAAGCACAGAATCTCTTCCATTTATCAGCATAAGATTTTCTAGTACTAGGCCTTCTGGCTTCCAAAATGACATCCATCACAGATTTACTGAGAGGTGTTGTTTGAATAACTGCATGATCAGCCATGCTGCCAGGTTCAGTGTTTGGAGCTGATTGTGCAGGATCTGATTGCTTTGCTGAGACAGTAAGTGAGGTATTTGAGGCAAGTACCAAGCTGGGAATTGAGACATATTCCTTAGGATTGGGTACCAGTATTGGCGGGGCCAGTCCAGGGCAATTAGTATCATCTTTGGTTTTTCTTGTCTGACCTTTAGTAGGACCTTGGGAAGAAGAGGCAGAGGAGGAAAGGCGTAAACTGATTTTCCAACTGAAGGATAGGGCATCCACTTTCCATGCTTGTCTGTGATAAGTCCTTGTGTAGAATTTGTCTAGTTGATAATTCCGAGGAGAAGCAAATAGGTCTATGTCCGGCCACCCCCATTTCTTTGTTATCATGCTGAAGACTTGTGGATCTAGTCTCCACTCGTGATGATCCATAAGGTTTCTGCTTGAGTCGTCTGCCAGAGTATCTTGCTTTCCTGGCAGGAAATGAACTTGAAGATGTACTTGGAAAGTCAAGGCTGTGTCCCACAGTGCCATGGCTAGTCTGCAAAGGGGGTATGAGTGTGTGCCCCCCTGCTTGTTTATGTACCACATAACCGTGGTGTTGTCTGTCTTTATCGGTAGTTGTACTGGGTGATGTAAGTCCTTGAAGACTGTCAGGGCATTTTTAACAGCTAACATCTCTTTTTGGTTGATATGCAAATGCATATGTTTTGGGGTCCATATGCCCTGAATGCATCTTCCCCGCCAGGTGGGCCCCCCATGCATAGTCTGATGCGTCTGTTGTTAAGGTTTGGTTGGCAGGGGGAAGAGTGAAAGCCCGTCCCATGTTTTGGTGGCATGCCTTTGCCCACCAAAGAAACTCCTGTTGTAGGCAGGGAATGAGAGGAACAAGAAGTTATGTACTCACCATAACGTTTGATGTATGTAGTCCATCTCACCTCACATTCTTACCCGTGGGTTCGGAGCCGAATATCGGCTCCGACTTGGCCAAACTTTTCTAGCTCGAAGTCTTCTATTGGCTGGGCTAAGCAGGTATCCCATGCTGCACTGTTCCATATCCTCAGATCTAGTTTACTGCGAACACTCATTCATACCCCATGCATACACAACATCCAAGTAAAAAAGAATAAGCTAAAGATGAAGGGAACTCTGTAAATAGAAACCTAACCTCCAGATCCTCCAGGAAGGGGGAAGGTGGGAGGGTAAGTAAGAATGTGAGGCGAGATGGACTACATACATCGAACGTTATGGTGAGTACATAACTTCTTGATGTTATGTAGACCAATCTTGCCTACATTCTTACCCGTGGGACAGCGTCCCTAGCACCTACATCCTAGGCGGCTCATAGGAAAATACTCCTGAGTACTGTGGAACCAAAGGACGACCTGCCCCTAGACACCACGTCCAATTTGTAATGAGTAACAAATGTGTGAGGAGAAGCCCAAGTAGCTGCAGCACATATATCATCCATCAACAATCTGGCTTGATAGGCTGTAGATGTAGAAACAGCCCGAGTAGAGTGAGCCTTGACCGGAAATGGCAGGTCTTTTCCTCCTGCGGAGTAGGCGAAAGAGATGCAACTAGATATCCATCTGGATAGGGTGATTTTGGAGACAGGGGACCCACTTTTGTTTTCCGAAAAGGAGACAAATAGTTGATCAGACTTTCGGATATCTTTTGTTCGCTGCAGATAGAAACGTAACTGTCTGTGTACATCCACTTGATGAAATTTAAATTCTGCCTTGTTTGAAAAATGAGGAAAGAATACTGGCAACTCAATAGATTGATTAAGATTAGATACGGAAGCCACTTTAGGAAGGAAAGAAGGGTTTGGTCTAAGAGAAACCCTGTCCTTATGGAAGATCAAGTATGGAGGTTTGATAGAAAGGGCTTGAATTTCTGAAACTCGCCTGGCTGAAGTGATTGCTATTAAAAAGGCTGTTTTCCACGTCAAGAATTTCAAATCACAGGTAGCTGCAGGCTCGAAAGGTGGTGAAGTAAGGGCTTGTAGAACAAAATTGAGATCCCAGGGCATGATAGGTTCGGAGACCGGAGGACGGAGTAATAGAGTACCCTTCAGGAAAGCCTTACAGTCTGTAAGCTATGAGACTAGGCTCATTAGCAACATGAAAATTACAGATCGCTGCCAATTGAACTTTTAAGGTAGCTGACGCAGAACCCTGATGGAAAAGCATAGACAAAAACTCCAAGACTGAAGCAATCGGGGCTGTGTAAGGATCAATTCCTTGGGTATGCACCCAAATAGAAAAACCTCTTCCATTTGCTAGAATAAATCTTCCTAGTAGAGGGCTTATGAGAGGAAGATAAAATGTGAATTACCTCCGGTGAAAAATGATGAAGCCTAACTAATGATGGAAGTGGAGTAGCCAGGCTGTGAACCGGAGGGTCATCAGAGAGGGGTGGAAAGTACAGTTGTGTACCTACCATAAATGTAGATGTTCGAGTGTATTCACTGCTACAGTCATTACTCTTCGGTTATCTGCTGGCAGGCTAACCTCAGTCGGCCAGAATTCCAAAGTCTGGGTCCGGCGTCGGCTGCTGTCGCCTCTTCCCTGACGTCAGCGCGCCAGGGGTATAAAAGATGCAGCCGACGCCATTTTCTTCAGTTTTTCTTGCCCCAGATGTCAGGTGCCCCCAAATGGTAGGCTGAAAAATATGCCAATAAAAAAATGCATGCACAAAAATAACATTTCCTTCATCTACAAGCAAATACACCAAATAGGTTGTATAGGATAGAGAAATGTAGAAAAGTCCCAGCAAAGATGAGGGGGATGGTCGGTGGGGAACCTGGACTGCAACAGTGAATACACTCGAACATCTACATTTATGGTAAATACACAACTGTACTATGTTCATCGTGTTTCACTGTTGCAGTCATTACTCTTGGGTAGAATCCCAAAGCTGAGGTAGGGTGGCTGGGCTAAATAGGATTAGGAGAGGCTATGAGGCCCTGCAGAACTGCAGTGGCAAAGCCTGCTCTGGACTTAGAGTAAAGAAGTAAGTGGTAGTGCTTTGTGAAGGTGTGCACTGAGCTCCAAAAGTTGCAGCCTCTAAGATATCTTTGGTTGGTACTCCTCTGAGGCAGGCTGCTGAAGTGGCTGCTGCTCTGGTGGAATGAGGCCTAATGCCCTTAGCCACTGATTTGCCATGTTGAAAATAGCAGAAAAGTACAGTTTTGTACCTACCATAAATGTAGATGTTCGAAGATCCACATTGCTGCAGTCCTTACACTTGGGTAGTCCGCTGTCCTCGGTCGGCCCGAATATCAAAGTATTAGGCTGACGTCGGTCAAGGCGCTTAAGACTGACATCAGGACGTCAGGGTATAAATGCGCATGACCGACGTCATATCCTCAGTCTTTTCTTGCCCCAGATGTCAGAAGACCCTAAAAAGAAAGGTCAAAACCAAAAGACAGCAAAAAACAACCAACCACCCTTGCACTAATCATATGTACAATATATACAATATCCACAATATTCACAACCCAAACCACACAACCGCCTAACTACAGAGGGAAGGAGGAGGTAAATTGGACTGCAGCAATGTGGATCTTCGAACATCTACATTTATGGTAGGTACAAAACTGTACTATGTTCTTCATCTCACATTGCTGCAGTCCTTACACTTGGGTAGAATCCCAAAGCAGAGGTAAGGGAGGATGGCAAAACTATAAAGCAGTAGGAGCTGCCAAAATGCCCTGTAAAATTGCAGTGGCAAAACCAGCCCTAGATTTAGAGTAAAGTGGAAGGTGGTAATGCTTAGAGAAAGTATGCACTGAACTCCAAGTAGCTGCCTCCAAAATATCTTTAGTTGCCACCCCTTAAAAAGCTGTAGAAGTGGCAGTAGCCCTAGTGGAATGAGGCCTAATCCCAGCTGGAATCTCCTTACCATGATGGGAATAACAGAAAGCAATACAAAACCCAATCCACTTAGAAATAGTTTGTTTTAACACAGGCTTGCCCTGAGAACCCAAAGCAAATGAAACAAATAACTGCTGAGACTGCCTGAACCCTTTAGTTCTGCTCAAATAATATCGTAACTGCCTGTGTATATCCAAAGTGTGCAAAATCTTTTCCCTTTATTTTGGGGTTTGCATAAAAAGTAGGCAAATGAATAGTTTGGTTTAAAGCCACACTAGAAACCACTTTAGGCATAAAGGAAGGATTAGTACGCAAAGATACCCTATCCTTATGGAAAATTAAGAAAGGCTCAACTGCCATAAGGGCCTGTAATTCAGAAACCCTTCTCGCAGAGGTAATGGCCAACAAAAAGCAGTCTTCCATGATAAATATTTCAACTCGGCAGTAGCTGCAGGCTCAAAAGGTTGTAGAGTGAGTTTCTCCAACACAAAATTGAGATCCCAAGCAGGAGTAGGAGCTCTACGTGGGGGTCTTATATTCTTTGCCCCTCTAAGGAATTGCTTAAACAAATGATGAGAAAACAATGGTGGGTCACAGTCATAGTGAGCAGAAATTGCTGCAGCATGAACCTTAATAGAAGAGAAGGACAACCCTTTGTCCAGTAACTCAGTAAGATATTGAAGAGCCACACTTAAATTAGGTTTAGAAACATCAAATTCCTTTGCTGTACTCCAAAATAAAAATCTCTTCCATTTATCTGCGTACACTTTTCTTGTACTAGGCCGTCTGGCCTCCAAAATAACATTCAAAACTTGCTGTGGAAGCTGAGACCCTCCAGGGTTTAAAACAGAATATGCCAGGCTGTTAGGTGTAGAGAGTGAAGTTTGACATTGAGTAAATGACTGTTCTCCTGAGACAGCAGGTGTGGAATCGAAGGCAAAGGCCATGGAGGCTCCTGCCAGACTTCTCAGTAATGGGTACCAGTGCTGTCGAGGCCAATCTGGAGCTATTAAAATCATCTTTGGCTTGTCCTGTCTGACCTTCAGGAGTACCTTTGGGAGGAGAGGCAGAGGTGGAAAGGCATACACATGAAGATTGCTCCAATTGAATGAAAGAGCATCCACTTTCCAAGCTGTGGGATGAAACCTTTTGTGCAAAACTTTGGCAGCTGGTAGTTTAGTGGAGAAGCGAACAGATCTATGTCTGGAGTTCCCCATAACACTGTCAATTTCTGAAATACATGAGGATCCAATTTCCACTCGTGGGGATCCATAATTTGTCTGCTCAACACATCTGCTAAGGAGTTCTGTGCTCCGGCAGAAACCTTGCCTGAAGATTTAGCTGTAAACTGAGAGCAGTCTCCCACAAAATCATTGGTTGTCTGCATAGAGGATAAGAATGTGTTCCCCCTTGCTTGTTGATGTACCACATGACAGTTGTGTTGTCTGTTAGAACCAACACCTGCCCTGGAAGAAGTAAATCCTTGAAAGCTATTAATGCAAATTGGACTGCTAACATCTCCTTCAGGTTGATATGTAGATGTTGAAGTCTGGCAGGCCACGTGTCTTGTACCCACTTTCCATTTAGATGAGCTCCCCAAGCTTTGTCTGAGGCATCCGTCGTTAGAATCTGACTCGCCTCTGGCCGGGTCACAGAGAGTCCCTTGTTTAGGTGACATTCCTGAGCCCACCACAAAAATTCCTTTTGAATGCAAGGTATTATCTGAATGACAGTGTCCATATCTTGGCAGTGCTGTGTCCATACATTTTTGAGATACCATTGTAGCTTCCTCATATGCAGTTTGGCATTGGGAAGCACCAGAATACAAGATGCCATGAACCCCAAGGCTTGAAGGACTGTCCTTGCAGTCAGCCTGGACTGATGAGACAATTGATGGAAGTAAAGAGAAAGATTCTTTTGTTTGTCCGGGGTCAAAAAGGCCATCTGGGATGCTGTATTCAGTCTCACACCCAGAAAGCACATGTCCTGAGAGGGTACTAGACTGGACTTTATTTCGTTCACAGAATAACCCCAGGCATCTTAGCACTGCTATCACATATTGCAAATGATGAAGAAGTTCGTCCTTTCCTTGGGCCAGAATCAGGCAATCGTCCAAATAAGGATAGATCTGTATTCCTCTTAGCCTGAAGAAAGCTATCACTGGAGCCAGAACCTTTGTGAACACTCTGGGCGCAGTAGATAAGCCAAAGGGCAATGCAGAGAACTGATAATGAGAAGTTCCAGCCCGAAAACGCAGATACTTCCTGCAACTTAGCCTGATAGGAACATGAAGGTAAGCCTCCTTGAGATCCAGAGTCACCATCCAGTGATCTTTGCCCAGCAGAGGTAAAAGCTGTTGTAACGTCAACATTTTGAACTTGGGAATGTCCAGATAAGTGTTGAGGATAGATAAATCCAAAATTGGTCTCCACGTGTTCCCCTTCTTTGGTACTAGGAACAGGCGAGAATAAAATCCTAGGCCCACTTCTGGCAGAGGGACCGGTTGTATGGCCCCTATTTGAAGTAGCAGAAAAATATGTTTGTGAGCCTCTAGTCTTTGCTGAGGAGGAACGTCCGGCATGCCTTTGAAAGGAGGCAAGGTATGGAAATAAAACTTGTAACCTTGGTGTATGATATCCAATACCCATCTGTCTTGGGTAATCAAACTCCAATTTTCCTTGAAGAGTGCCAACCTTCCTCCCAAAGGTGCTGCCAGGCAAGAAGGATCTGGCAGCTGAAAAGGTAGGTCATTGGGCCTGTTTACGAAAGGACTGGCCCCTGCCCTCACCCGAAGATTGTGCAGGTGAACTCCCTGTCCTAGGTCTGAAGGAGCTCTGAGCTCTGCCCCTACCACGTCTAGATCTACCCCTAGACTGTGAATCATAAGAAGGGTACGTCCACCCCTTAGCAGGCCAATTCCTACTAAACTTCGGAGGCTGAACTTGCAAAAAATCTTTAACAGCCTGCATAGATTTAGCCTTGTCTTCCATTTCCTTCAAGACTGACTCCACAGGTGAACCAAACAACACATCAGACTGTAAAGGAGCATCCAAAATCCTTGTCTTAACATGGTCAGATAAATTCTGATCCCTCAGCCAGGCGTGCCTGCGAAGAACTGATCCAGTGGCCGCCACCCTAGACGAGGCCTGTACAGCATCAAAGCCACATTGTAAAGAATGCTTACCCACCTGTTCAGAGACATGTACCAAATCTTGTAATTCTTTACACTCAATGCCTTCCGCCAGAGCATCTACCTTAGACTTCAATTGAGAAAGAAGATAGTTTTGATATTTCAACATGTGAAACTGGCAATTCAAAGCCCTCATAGCTAAGGTGGAAGAAGTATAGACTTTCTTTCCCCATCTATCCAAAGCTCTGGCCTCTTTATCTGGAGGAACCGGATTTTTTACAACAGAGGCCTTGACACCCTTAGGTCCCTGACTAACAGTTTCTGGGTCCTCCCTAGGACTCTTATAAAGATATTTATGAGCCTCAGGCACCCTGTAATACCTATCCGGTTTAACAGGAGCAGGAGGCAAGGAATGAGGATTAAGAGAAGCCTCTGCAAAGACATCTTCCACAACATCCAGAACAGGTGGTATAGCCAAAGGCCTATGCTGGGGTAAAAGCAAAAATTCCCTAAGCCTTTTCCTGGAATCAGAGAAGTCCTGACCTTCCCACTTAAAATGTTCCCTCATGGAATGAAGAGTCTCTGAAAAAGAAAAATCCTCTGGAGGAGAAGCAGAAGGAGTCGAATCATCTGCATCAGAATCAGAATAAGGAAAGTACTCCTGCAAGTCTTCAGCCGAAGACTCAGAAACATCCGAAGCCTGCTCAAAACTCCCCAACTCTGGTTCCACCCTAGGCCTCTTATCAGGAGGGGGCAAAGAACCTCTAATCAAAGTAATTAAATCTTCTGCCATTTTAAGCATGTGCTTCTTGGGCACAGATCCTGTTGAACTAGGAGTGACCCCAACAGAAGCTAAACCTGGCCTGCCTCTGGGAGAAGCCTTGGAAACAGAAGGAGAGGGCCTAACCACCCTAGGAAGGGAGGGGAGTACAGTAACCTGAGAAGCCCCTTCAGCCTGACCTGCCTCCTGAGAGGCCACATTCTGCAATATCAAAGTCTCCCCCTGGGACTCCAGAGAAGCCTCCGGCGGAACCACCGGTTCCACTGACGCCTCTAAAGAACCGGCGTCCGCACGGACGACTCTTCTTGCCTGGGTTTAGCTGCTTTGTCTTTGCGCTTCTTGAAGAAGCGGCGCGGAGCATCCGACGGCATATTATAATTGCACCGCTCAAGACCAACCTGGCACAATCTAACCTTCGCTTAATAGTGCGCTTATTGAACCGAGCACAAAAGCGACACCCAACAACGTCGTGCTCAGGCCCCAAACAAGGAATACACAAAGTATGATAGTCCCTATGCGGTATCTGCTTCCCACAAGAAATACAGTTATTCACTTTTTCTGACATCCGGTAAACCACTGAGGCAAGAAAAAACTAAAATATTCCCCAACGGGGTACTTAGCCAACTTTGACTCGGTCTGAAACTCCGAATTCGAAAAATTTCAGAACGCCGAACGGCACTTGCAACGCTGCTTCTGCATCGGACCATGCGGCAAAAAAGACTGAGGATATGACGTCGGTCATGCGCATTTATACCCTGACGTCCTGATGTCAGTCTTAAGCGCCTTGACCGAAGTCAGCCTAATACTTTGATATTCGGGCCGACCGAGGACAGCGGACTACCCAAGTGTAAGGACTGCAGCAATGTGAGATGAAGAACATCGGATGCAATGGCCTATCCATTTTGAAATAGTCTGTTTTGAGATGGCCTTTCCTTGTGATCCTGCAGCATAATATACTAAAAGTTGCTCAGTCTTTCTGAAAGCTTTAGTTCTGTCCAAGTAGACGCGTAGCTGCCTGTGTATGTCCAAAAAATTGAGAATTTTCTCACCCTTGTTCTGTGGGTTTGGATAAAAGGTAGGCAGGTGAATGGTTTGGTTGAGGGCCACACTGGATACCACCTTAGGCATAAATGTAGGGTTTGTCCTCAGAGAAACCCTGTCTGGATGAAAGATTATGAAAGGTTCCTCAGCCATGAGTGCCTGTAACTCCGAGATTCGCCTTGCAGAGGTTATAGCTAGGAGCAGTGCTGTTTTCCAGGATAAGAATTTTATATCTGCTGTTGATGCTGGCTTGAAAGGAGGCAGTGTGAGTTTTTCCAAAACATAATCGAGGTCTCAGGCCGGAATTGGTGCTCTCCTTGGAGGCCTAATGTTTTTGGCCCCTCTGAGGTACTGCCTTATTAAAGGATGTGAAAAAATAGGTGGTTCCGTATTGTAATGGCCTGAAATGGCAGAGGCGTGAATCTTAATTGATGAGAAAGAAAGGCCTTTGTCCAGCATCTCAGTTAGGTATTGTAAAATCTGAGGGATATTTGGTACACACGTGTCAATGCCTTGCTCCTGGTTCCAAGCACAGAATATTTTCCATTTTTCTGCATAAGATTTTCTGGTACAGGGTCTCCTGACAGTACAGTTGTGTACACTTACCATAAATGTAGATGTTCGAGTGTCTTCACTGTTGCAGTCATCACTGTAGGGTTCTTCCTGCCGGCAGGCAGCCCCCGGTCGGCCAGAATCCCAAAGTCTGGGTCCGGCGTCGGCTGTGTACTCACCCTCCCCGACGTCAGTGCGCCAGGGGTACAAAGCTTCCAGCCGACGTCATGTTCTCCAGTTTTTCTTGCCCCAGATGTCAGGTGCCCAAAAGTAAAGGCTAAAAGTAAAATAAAAATGAAAGGTACAACAAACCCCATACCCTGTAGCAAATACACCTCAGAAGAAGGGTAAAGCAGGGAACCACACCAATAAAAGTATAAGAGGGGACAGGAGGGTGGGTAACCCAGACTGTAACAGTGAAGACACTAACATCTACATTTATGGTAAGTGTACACAACTGTACTATGTTCATCCTGTTTCATTGTTGCAGTCATCACTGTAGGGCTGAATCCCAAAGCTGAGATAAAGGGTGGTGGTTATTGAGTAGAAGGGGCGGCTAGAAGGCCTTGCAAGACTGCAGAAGCAAAGCCTGCCCTAGACTTAGAGTAAAGAGGGAGATTATAGTGCTTAGAGAAAGTATGCACTGAACTCCAAGTTGCAGCTTCCAAAATATTTTTGGTAGGTACTCCCCTGAGAAAGGCAGCTGAAGTAGCAGCAGCTCTGGTAGAGTGAGTCCTAATTTTTCCTGGAATTTGCTTTCCATGATGAGAGTAACAAAATCTGATTCCATGAGCAATCCATTTAGAAATGGTCTGTTTTGAAACAGCTTTGCCTTGGGAATTTGTTGCATAAGAAACAAACAGTTTTTCTGTTTTCCTGATATCCTTGGTTCTGTCCAGGTAAAAGCGAAGCTGCCTGTGCACGTCCAAAGAATGCAAGATCCTCTCCCCCTTATTTTGTGGATTAGGGAAAAAAGTTGGCAGGTGAATAGTTTGGTTTAAAGCCACTTTAGAAACCACTTTAGGCATGAAAGTAGGGTTAGTCCTCAAAGAAACCCAGTCTTGATGAAAAATAATGTAAGGTTCCACAGCCATGAGCGCTTGTAACACCGAGACTCTCCTGGCTGAAGTTAAAGCCAGTAGGATAACAGTCTTCCATGATAAATACTTTATATCAAGATGTGGCAGCAGGCTCAGAAGGAGGCAGAGTAAGTTTTTCCAGGACATAACTGAGGTCCCAGGCAGGAATGGGTGGTGTCCTAGAGGGCCTTATATTCTTTGCTCCTCTGAGATATTGTTTCAGAAGTGGATGTGAAAAAATTGGAGGATCTGTATTATAATGTGCAGAGATAGCTGAGGCATGTATTTTTATGGAGGAAAAAGATAAACCCTTATGCAACATATCTGTTAGGTAATGTAAAATCAATGGAATAGTTGGAATGTGAGGATCTGATTCCTGTTCATGCATCCAGGTGCAAAATTTCTTCCATCTATCTTCATAAGATTTCCTAGTGCTAAGCCTTCTGGCTTCTAAGATAACATCCATGACCTGTTTGGAAAGGGTATGATTAATCATAGACCCTGAATACGCCAAGCTGCCAGGCTGAGAGTTTTGATATGAGAGTGCAGGACCTGGCCCTGATGTTGAGACAAAAGATTTGGAATGTGAGGTATAATCCAAGGAGGTTCCTGGGATAGATTTATCAGTGTTGAGTACCAAAATTGTTGAGGCCAATTCGGGGCTAGTAAGATCAACTTTGGTTTGTCCTGCTTTATTTTTAATAACAACCTTGGTAGTGGTGGAAAGGCATACCCCGAGAGGTTCCTCCAACTGAATGAGAGAGCATCCACTTTCCATGCTAGCTTGTGATATGTCCTTGTGCAAAAAGTCTGTAACTGGTAGTTGTGGGGAGATGCAAATAGATCTATATCCGGGCAGCCCCAGGCTTCTGTAATCATCTTGAATATTTGGGTGTCTAGCATCCATTCGTGTGGGTCTGACAGGTTCCTGCTCAGGCTGTCTGCCAAAGTGTTTTGTTTCCCTGGCAGGAATTGAGCTTGTAGGTCCACTTTGCAAGCTAGTGCTGTGTTCCATAGAGGCATGGCTAGTTTGCAAAGGGGGTAGGAGTGAGAACCCCCTTGCTTGTTTATGTACCACATAACTGTGGTGTTGTCTGTCCGTATCAGTAGCTGCCCTGGCTGTAAAAGATCCCTGAAAGCCAAGAGGGCATTCTGCACAGCTAACATCTCTTTTAAAATGATATGTAGATGCTTCTGATCCTCTGTCCAAAAACCTTGCAGGCCTTTCCCCTGCAAGTGGGCTCCCCATGCATAATCCGAGGCATCCGTGGTTATCACTTGGTAGGCTGGAGGTAGACTGAAGGCTTTCCCTTTGTTTTGAAGACATGCCATAGCCCACCAATGGAATTCCTTTTGCAGGCAAGGCAAGACAGCAATCTCTGTTTCTAGACTGTGACAATGCTGGGACCATATGCTTTTTAGGTACCATTGTATCTTCCTCATATGCAGTCTTGCATGTGGTACGAGTAGGATGCAGGAAGCCATGTAACCCAAAGCCTGCAGGAATTTCCTTGCAGTTAGCTGAGACATTAACGCCAGGCTTTTGAAAGTTGAAGCCAGCTGTAGTTGTTTTTCTGATGTCAGGAATGCCATCTGGGTTGTTGTGTTTAAAAGAGCACCCAGGAAAGTTATCTGTTGAGTGGGTGTCAAATTTGACTTTTTTACGTTCACAGTGAATCCCAGGTACTTGAGTAGATTCTGAACAAATTCCAGGTGCTGGAGTAAAATGTCTTTGCTGTCTACTTGAATAAGGCAGTCATCCAGATAAGGGTAAATTTGAATTCCCTTGAGTCTGCAGTAAGCTACTACTGGAGCCAGGCACTTGGTAAAGACCCTGGGCGCAGTAGACAAGCCAAAGAGCAGCGCAGAGAATTGGTAATGTTTCGAGCCTGCCTTTAACCCGAGGTATCTTCTGCACTCCTGTCTGATAGGAATGTGTAGGTAAGCCTCCTTTAAATCCAATGTCACCATCCATGCATTTTTGCTCAACATTGGCAGGAGCTGCTGCACAGTAAGCATCTTGAACTTTGGTATCTCCAGGAAAGTATTTAAGACTGAGAGATCCAGGATGGGTCTCCAAGTATTTTGCTTTCTGGGAACTAGAAAGAGTCTTGAATAAAAGCCTTGTCCCGTCTCTGAATTTGGAACCAGTTCTATGGCCCTCATAGCCATGAGGGACCTCACCTGTTTTAATGCCTCTGCCCATTGAGTTTTTGGTAGGTCTGGCCATCCGTTTGGTTTTGGTAAGGTGTGAAAGTGGAATTTGTAACCTCTTAAAACTACATCCAGAACCCACTTGTCTTGGGTTATGCAAGTCCAATTTCGGTGAAAAAGAGAAAGTTTTCCTCCCAGAGGAGCTTCCAGGAGAGAGGTTCCTGGAGCCATGCAGGGGGAGTCATTGAGCCTGTTTCCTATAAGGTTGAGACCTATCTTCTCCACCCCTGGGGGTGGAAGCACTCCACTATCTAGGTCTATAAGAGGTCTGTGCTTGGGCCCTCCCTCTGGGGCGCCTATTTCTACCCCTCTGAGGCCTGTCCGAGCTGGGAAAGGACCAATTTTTAGCTGGCCAAATTCTGCTAAAACTCGGAGGCTGAACTTGTAAGAAATCCATAACCGTTTGCATGGATTTTGCCTTATCCTCCATTTTCTTTATAACCTCTTCAGCCTTAGACCCAAACAAAACATTATGCTGAACAGGAGCATCCAGTAACTTTGCTTTCACTTGATCAGGCAAATTTTGTTCCTTTAATCAAGCATGCCTTCTAATGACTGTGCCAGTGGCAGCCGCCCTGCAAGAGGCCTCCAAAGCATCAAAACCACAGTGCAAGGTATGTTTCCCCACCTGCTCAGTAGCATGCATCAAATCATGTAATTCCTTATTGTCTGCACATGCAGAAATGGTACCCAGTTTTTGTTTCATAACAGACAAACAGTATTGTTGATATTTCAACATATGGAAATGACAATTTAAAGCCCTAATAGATAAAGTAGCAGAAGTGTACACTTTTTTTCCCCATCTCTCCAAAGCTCTAGAATCCTTATCTGACGGAATAGGGTTTTTAGCAGTGGTGGCCTTAACACCCTTAGGACCCGGAGAAATGGTTTCTGGATCAGCAGTAGGATTTTTATAGAGAAACTGGTGGGAGTCAGGGACTCTGTAATATCTATCAGGCTTAGCAGGGGCCGGAGGAAAGGAGTCAGGAGTTAAATTAGACTCATAAAATACATCATCCACAATATCCAAAATAGGAGGAATAGCCAGGGGTCTGTGTTGGGGAAGAAGGAGGAAATCCCTAAGCCTTCTCTTAGGTTCCGAATACTCCTGTCCTTCCCAGTGAAAATGTTCCCTCATGTCATGTAAAGTCTCCCCAAAGGAATAATCCTCAGGAGGAGAAGCTGAAGGAATGGATTCCTCAGCATCAGAATCCTCATAAGGAGGGAAAGTATAATCCTGTTCAGAGGAAGACACTGAAGAAATAGATGCCTGATCAGAGGATTCATAATCTAATTCTTAGGTTCATAGTTTCATACTAGGCTATCTGCCCTAGGGCATTTATAAGCCTAGCCAGAGTGTGTTTGGCTTTCACCACCCATTTTAAATTAATTTTGCTATGCCCTTTTTCGAGGTTAGTATACTGTGCCTCTGTCTAACAGTGACACAGAAGTGATACCCGGGGGTAAACCTACGATCCCCCATCCACTCATCAAGATTCCTCTTGAAGAGAGTCAGTGAGGGACTCTGCCTAACCTGGAGTGGGATTTTATTCCAGAGTGAAGGGAGCCTCTGGGTTATGAATCTGTCCCTCCAGCATGTCCTATTTATTTCAGTGCTGAGGTTCAAGTCTCTCGAGTGGCTCGATGGGATTTGGATTTTCTGAGGTGCAACATGTCCATTAATTCCGGGTTGGACATGGCTTTATACGTCAGGCACAGATCGCCTCTGAGCAGGCGGTATGCCACTGAGTAGAGCTGGAGTTTCTTTAACCAGGCAGCATATGGCATCTGTTTGAGCCCTTTGATCCTCTTGGTGAGGTACTTTTGGGGTATTTCCAGTTGCTGCAGGTGTCTGGTAAGGTACATCCCAAAAGGGGCATTGTACTCAATTATGGGCCTGATGAGGGATGAGTAAAGAGGCACGATGACCTCTCCTGATCTAGATGTGAATCCCTTCATGATTAGGTGGGCTATATAAAATGTTTTTCTAACCACTTTGGTCACGTGGTTGTCAAATGAGAGATTGCTATCAACTTGGGTCCCCAGGTCCCTAATTACTTCTTCTGTACTTAATGGATTACCACCTATGTGGTAATTTGGGCACTGTTTTTGCCAAAGGGGATGACTATACACTTTTTGGCGTTTAGCTTGAGGCCATGGCTCTGGCACCAGTTGTCTGTTTCTATGAGGCCCTTTTGGAGGATACTTGTGTCGGCTGGAGAGTCGATTAAGTGCCCAGTTTGCAGTCATCTGCAAACTTGGTCAGCCACAGTTCTTCCGTGTTGGCCTGTACCTCCGAGAAATATATACCGAACAGGAGAGGTCCCAGGACTGAGCCTTGTGGGACGCCACTTGTAACTGGTTTGGAGTCTGACATGGCTCCAGCAATTCTAACCATGTGGGTTCTGTCCTTGAGCCAGTTTGCAACCCATCTAGTGACATAGGGGTTTATATTTAAGCTGGTGAGCTTATCTATAATGCCCGAGTGGGGTATTGTATCGAAGGCTTTTGCGAGGTCCAGGTAGGCTGTGTGGACCACCATCCCCTCGTCAATGGCCTTGGTGACTGTTTCAAAGAAGTCAACCAGGTTTAAGAGGCAGGATCTGCCCTTAAAGCCGAACTGGGTGGGATCCAGTGTCTGTAGGTCCCTAATATCTTTTTTTATGAGGTTCATGATGATCCTTTCCATAGCTTTGCAGACCAAGCTAGTCAGGCTTATGGGGCGATAGTTTCCAGGATCCGTTGAGGCACCACCTTTGTGGAGAGGGACCACTGCTGCTGTACGCCACTCTATGGGCACATATCCTGTGGTAAGGCTGAGATTGGACAGTAGTTTTACATTTGGGTTTAGCTCTTCTTGGAGTTCATGTAGGACGCAGCCCGGGACACCGTCTGGTCCCACTGATGCTGTGTTTTTTGCTTTGGAGAGGGCGGCTCTTACCTGAGCATCTGAGATGTCAGGGGGGCAGCACTCTGCTGGGATAGATATTTGCCTTTTTGGTGGGGGTTGCTGAACCTGTCAGCTAGGATGTTGGCAATGTCTGTGGGTTCGGTGTATTTTTTGTCATTTTGGACTAATTCTGAGCATATCTGGGAATTCCCACCCAGGTTCCCAACATAACTAAAGAAAGCCTTGTGATTATCCTTAGTGTACTGTGCAATTTTTCTCTCGAAGCTGGTCTTAGACGATTTTATGAGTGCTTGTCTTGGCCTTTTGTCTGGAGGGGGATGAGAACCCCTAATCATAGTTAGCAAGTCCTCCGCCATTTTAAGCATTTGTTTTTGAGATTTAGGTCCCGGATCAGAGGAGGCCTGGGGTTGAGTCTTTGTTTTAGGAGGAGTCTTTGCCTTTACCTGAAGCTGCGTAGGCCTGAAAACCCCCTCGGAAGCCGGTGCCTGCACAGCGGCTCCGGACCCATCCGAGGGAGCATTATCCGAAGGTCCTGCACCTGGAGTATTCAAAGGTCTAGTTGGCTCCTCGTGGGAGTCTGTTTCGGCAAGCGGTTCTGTAATGGCCGACGACAGGGGCTGCGAAAGCGCCTCACTGACGGCCGAACCGGCAGCTGGCTCTGATTGTAAACTGTCTGATTTGGACCTCGGAGGCCTATCCTTATCCTTGCGCCTTTTATGAACTCCGGTAGTCAGAAGCGTGTCCGACGACATGTTATAATTAAATCGCCACCCAAAGTAATGAAAGGCAAAATCGTATCTCCGTTTAATAATACGTTGATTAAATCTAGCACAAAACCGACAACTAGCTACGTCGTGGTCAGGGCCTAGACAAGGAATACAGTAAGAGTGAAAAATCCTTATGAGGTATTTGCTTCCCACATTAAATACAATTATTAACTTTTTCTGACATCGGTCTGGAGCAAGAAAAAAGTTTCCCCAACGGGGTACTTAGCTTTGAAAAGAAGAATGTCTTCGCTATGAAGCACCAAAAATAACAGTAGTCAGCCGACCGGCACTAGCGAACTGCTTCCACCGCGCGGCAAGAAAGACTGGAGAACATGGTGTCGGCTGGAAGCTTTGTACCCCTGGCGCACTGACGTCAGGGAGGGTGAGTACACAGCCGACGCTGGACCCAGACTTTGGGATTCTGGCCGACCGGGGGCTGCCTGCCGGCAGGAAGAACCCTACAGTGATGAATGCAACAGTGAAACACGATGAACATCTCCAAGATGACATCCGTAACAGCTTTTGAAAGAGGAGTGTTCAGAATGGCTACATCATCCACCATGCTGCCAGACTTAAGGTCCTGAGTTGGCTGTGCAGGATCGGATTGTTTTGTTGGGTCAGCAAGTGAGAAGTTTGAGGCAAAATCCATGCTGGACCTTGAGACAAGCTCTTTAGGATCGGGTACCAGTGCTGGCGTGGCCAGTCTGGTGCAATCAGAATAATTTTTGGCTTCTCTTGTCTGACCTTTAGGAGTATTCTGGGAAGGAGAGGCAGAGGGGGAAAAAGAATATACTGTTAGATTTTTCCAGCTGAATGACAGGGCGTCCACTTTCCATGCTTGCTTGTGATAAATCCTTGTGCAGAATCTCTGCAATTGGCAGTTGTGAGGAGAGGCAAATAGATCTATGTCTGGGCATCCCCATTTCCTTATTATCATGCTGAAGACTTGTGGATCCAGTTTCCATTCGTGGGGATCCATGAGGTTTCTGCTTAGTTCATCTGCCAGGGTATTTGTTTTTCCTGGCAGGAATTGTGCTTGCAGGTGAACTTGAAGAGCCAATGCTGTGTCCCATAAGATCATTGCTTGTCTGCAGAGGGGGTAGGAATGTGTACCTCCCTGCTTGTTTATGTACCACATGACCATAGTGTTGTCTGTCTTTATCAGTGACTGTCCTGGATGAAGCAGGTCCTTGAAAGCTGTCAGGGCATTTTGAACAGCTAGCATCTCTTTTTGATTGATGTGAAGATGCATCTGGTTTGCAAGCCATGTGCCCTGAATACATTTTCCTGCCATATGGGACCCCCAGGCATAATATGATGCATCTGTTGTCAGTGTCTGTCTGACTGTGGGTAAACTGAATGGCAGACCCTTGTTGTGGTGACAGGCTTCTGCCCACCATCGAAACTCCTGTTGTAGGCAGGGAATGAGTGCAATTATTGTCTCCAGGCTGTGGCAATGCTAAGTCCAAAATTTTTTTAGATACCATTGTAGTTTCCTCATATGCAGTCTGGCATATGGAATTAGTAGAATGCAGGATGCCATGAAACCCAAGGCCTGCAGGAATTTCCTTGCAGATAAGTGGGTTTTTGTTGCCAATTTCTTGAAATAAGTAATCAGTTGCTTTTGCTTGTCTGGCGTGAGATAAGCCATCTGGGCAGTTGTATTTAAGGTTGCACCCAGGAATATTATCTCTTGAGAGGGCACTAGTTTTGATTTCTTTTCGTTTACTGTGTACCCTAGGCCAATTAGTAATCTTTTTACAAACGCTAGATGCTTTGGAAGAGTGTCTTTATTTTCTGCTTGAATTAGGCAGTCGTCCAAGTAGGGATACATTTGAATTCATTTTTGTCTGCAAAACTCAATTACTGGTGCCATGCATTTTCTGAAGACCCTGGGCGCAGTAGATAAGCCAAAGGGCAGTGCAGAGAATTGGTAATGCATTGAGCCAGCTATGAATCTGAGGTATCTTCTGCAAGATTGTCTGATTGGGACATGCAGGTATGCCTCTTTTAGGTCCAAAGTTACGAGCCAAGCCTTTTTGCCCAGCATGGGCAGTAGCTACTGCAGAGTCAACATCTTGAATTTTGGAACTTCCAAAAACGTATTTAGTATAGACAGGTCCAGTATTGGTCTCCAGGTTTTGTCCTTTCTAGGTACTAGGAATAGTCTGGAGTAAAATCCTTGCCCCTGTTCTTGTTGTGGTACTTGCTGAATGGCCCTCATGTCCATGAGGGCTGTAATTTGTTTTTGTGCCATTGCCCATTGATTGTGTGGCAGGTTTGGCATACCCTTTGACCTTGGTAGAGTGTGAAAATGGAACCTGTAGCCTTGGGACACTGTTCAGGACTCATTTGTCTTGGGTAACCATTTGCCAATTTGATGAAAAAAGTGCTAGTTTTCCCCCTAAGGGGGCTGCCAAAAGAAAAGTGCTTGGATCTGGTAGAGGAAAGTCATTGGGACTGTTTCCTGTAAGGTTGTGATTTGAGTATCCCATTGTTTAGGCCTGTATGAGCCTTGGGGTTGAGATCTGCCTCTGGGACGCCTATATCTGCCTCTTTGAGGTCTGTCTGACACTGGAAAGGACCAATTTTTAGAAGGCCAGTTTCTGCTAAACCTGGGTGGCTGTACCTGTAAGAAATCCTTGACTGTCTGCATGGATTTAGCTTTATCCTCCATTTTTTTCAACACCTCTTCTGCTTTAGTACCAAACAAAGTATCATGTTGTAATGGTGCATCTAATAATTTTGCTTTATCATGATCAGGCAGATTCTGTTCCTTTAACCAAGCATGCCTTCTAATAACAGAACCTGTAACAGCGGCCCTGCAAGAGGCCTCCAGTGAATCATAACCACATTGCAAAGTATGCTTTCCCACATGTTCAGCCGCATGCAATAAATCCTGCAATTCCTTGTTCTCTGAACATTCAGTATTTGTCAACAATTTCTGTTTAATCAGAGACATTAAATATTGCTGATATTTAAGCATATGAAACTGACAATTTCAAGCCCTCGCAGCCAGGGTAACAGAAGTGTATACTTTTTCCCCCCATCTGTCTAGAGCCCTAGAATCCCTATCAGAGGGGACAGGGTTTTTTGCAGTGGAAGCTTTGACCCCTTTGGGACCCTGAGATATAGTTTCTGGGTCAGCAGCGAGGTTTTTGTATAGGAATTTATGAGAATCCAGGACCCTGTAGTATCCGTCTGGCTTAGCAGGTGCAGGGGGTAGAGAGTCAGGGGACAGCCCGGACTCTGAAAAAACATCATCTACAATGTCTAGAACAGGTGGAATAGCAAGAGGTCTGTGCTGAGGAAGTAGCAGAAAGTCCCTGAGCCTTTTCTTAGAGTCAGAGTAATCTTGGCTCTCCAAGTGGAAATGCTCCCTCATAGTATGCAGGGTTTCCCCAAAAGAATAATCCCCAGGAGGAGAGGCTGAAGGAATGGATTCTTCAGCATCAGAATCCTCATAGGGAAGCATGGAGTAATCCTGTTCAGAAGAGGAATCAGAGGAAATAGAAACCTGATCAGAAGAATCATACTCCGTCTCTTGCCTAGGCCTCTTATCAGGAGGGGGATGGGAGCCCCTGATCAAAGTAATTAGGTCTTCGGCCATTTGGAGCATCTGTTTTTTAGGCATGAAGGTCTGAGTAGGAGAATGCTGTACTTGTTTCTTTGTCTTTAGAGCTGCTTTAGTCTTTGTCTTTGAAGCTGAGGATGGCTTAATATGTAGTTGTGTAGGTCTGAACACACCCTCAGAAGCTGATGCCTGCTCAGCAGCTCCGGACCCATCTAAGGGAATGATTTCCAAGTGTCCAATACCTTGAGTATCCAGAGGCCCAGTCGGCTCCACGTGGGAGTCGGTAGTGGCCTGTGGCTCTGAGGTAGCGGGCGCCAAGGGCTGCGAAAGAGCCTCACTGAGAACCGGCGACTGGCCTAGAAGAGGCCTCATCGTCGGTTTTGGACCTCGGATGCCTATCCTTTTCCTTGTCCTTGCGTTTTTTGTAAACTCCAGTTGTCGGCTGGTCTGACGGCATAATATAATTGAATCTTCGGCCAAAGTAATGAAATGCAAAGTCAAACAGACACTTGATATTGCGTTGGTTAAATCTAGCACAAAACCGACAGCTAGCTACGTTGTGATCAGGGCCTAGGCAAGGAATACAGTAAGAGTGAAAATCCTTATGAGGTATTTGCTTCCCACAAGAAATACAATTGTTAACTTCTTCTAACATCGTTCTGGAGCAAGAAAAAAGTTTCCCCAAAGGGGTACTTAGCTTTAAGGAAGACTTCGGTTCTGAAATTCGGATTCGAAAATCTCAGGAGTCGGCCGACCAGCACTTGGCGAACTGCTTTTTCTTCGGGCACAGCGCGGCAAGAAAGACTGGACAAAATGGCGTTGGCTGCATCTTTTATACCCCTGACGTGCTGACGTCAGGGAAGAGGCGACAGCAGACGACGCCGGACCCAGACTTTGGGAATCTGGCCGACTGAGGGTAGCCTGCCGGCAGATAACCCAAGAGTAATGACTGCAACAGTGAAACACAATGAACATCTGTCCCGACATGTGTATCAGTAAATCTGATTGTGGGTCCAGAATCCAAAGAGTGTCCACAATGTAGGGTTGGAGAAAGGGGAACCAAACTTGACGAGGCCAGTGTGGAGCAATCAGAATCATTCTGCTTCCCAAGGATTGCGCTTTCTGAATCACTTTGGACAGCAAGGGAAATGGAGGGAAAGCATAAAGCAGACCGGAGGGCCAATCGTGAACTAGATCGTCCCTGAGTGACTGCCCCTGTGGGGGGATCAGTGTGAAGTAGCTGCTGCATTTGTCATTGAGGGAGCTGGCAAAAAGGTCGCAGCAAAGCTGACCCCATCTGCTGAAGATTCGTTCTGCAACTAGACGATTCAGGGATGACTCGTAAGGCATCAGAATAGCTCTGCTTAGCCTGTCCGCTATCACGATGGACTTCCCCGGAATGTGCGTTGCCACCAGAAACCATTGGGAAGATACTGCCCACTGCCACACTCGCAAGGCCTCTCTGCACAGGGGGTAAGATCTGGTTCCCCCTTGCTTGTTTAGATACCACACTACTGACATGTTGTCCGAGTGTATTGCAATCGTCCTTAGAGGCAGAAAGCTCTGAAGTGCCTGCAACGCCAGTAGCACCGCTCTCATCGCTAGGACGCTGATATGCAGATGTATCTCGTGATCTTGCCATGTGCCTTGGACTGTCCTGCCAAGATAATGACCCCCCCATCTGGGAGGCATCCGTGGTCACTGTGGCAACTGGGATGGGTGGAACGAAGGATTTTCCCCGTGTCCAAATTGTTGGTGCAAAGCCACCAACTGAGATCCTGTTTGCATCTGTCCGTGAGCAAAATGGGGGTGAGAAAGTGGAATTGTTTGGAGAGACCACTGAACAAAAAGGAGCCGCTGAAAAAGTCTCATGTGCAATCTCGCTAGAGGGACCAACATAATTGTTGCTGCCATGGTCCCCAGGAGTTGAAGTACCCATCTTGCCTTCGCTTTCCTCAGGGGCATCAGGGTGTATATCTGTTGCTGTAAGACTCTGATCCTTTCCTGTGGTAAAAATGCTCACATTCGAATGGTGTCTAATTCTGCACCTATAAAGGTGACACGCTTTGAGGGCAACAAGGCAGATTTTTCCCAATTTAGTGTTATGCCCAACTGCTGACATAGAGAGAAGGTAGCGTCCCTGGTTTGGATTAGTAGATGCCTGGTGGGGGCGGTAAGGCACAAGTCGTCCAGATACGGAAACACTTGGAATCCTTGACGTCTCAAGTGAGCAGTCACCACCACCATACACTTGAACACCCTGGGGGCTGTGGTGAGACCACAGGGCAGGGCTCGAAACTGGAAATGACTGGCTCCCAGCCGGAAGTGTAGGTGACTCCTGGATACCCTGCCCATTTTGACATGGTAGTAAGCATCCTTGAGGTCAATGGAGCACATCCATACCTTCTCTCCCAACAATGGGAGAATCGATTGTAGTGTGACCATACGGAACTTGGACTTCTATACATACTTTAGTCGGCTGAGATCTAATATGGGTCTCAGGTCCCCTGTTCTGTTCAGCACCAAAAAGAATCTTGAGTAAGTCCCTAATCTGACTTGGTCTGAGGGGACAAGCCGGATGGCTCCTTTTCCTAGCAGCTGTGAAACCTCTGAAGCTGCTTGATCCCTTTGACTGGGTGGAACATCCGGGAATTTTCTGACTGAAGGGGGGTCCGACGTAAACGGAATGACATAACCTCTGGAAATTATTCGTACTACCCATATGTCCTGGGTGATGCTTTTCCAGGCTTCCGGATATAACGAAATTCGACCCCCGACTGGGAGATAAGCAGAGCCGGGCACTCCCTCAGGAACGAGAGTAGGGAGAGCCGCGAAAGGAAACGTGGTCTCCCGAATTGCAGGGGCCCCTCTGCCTCTAGGGCAGCGTCTCCCTAAATAACCTCCCCCTCCTCTGGAGGGGGAATCACCTTGTGCGGCTGGAAAAAACCTCTGATTTTTTGAACCACATCTTCCCACCCCACTGGGCCTTGGGGTAAGACCTAGAGGGAAGGGAAAAATGGACCCCTACGGCAGACAGGGTCTTTCCCTCTTGTTCGCACCTGGTGAGGGTGTCTTTCACTTTGGGGGAGTCAGTGAAAGAAGACTTGAAGGCCTCCGAGAAATGACAAAGGCGCATCCAGGCTTGCTTTCTAAGGGCGACTCCTGAGCTTGCTGCCCTACTCGCTCCATCGGCTGCATATGAGATGAGCCGCATGGAGGAGATGACGATGGAATTGAGGGTAGACACCTGGGCATTAACCATCTGGGCCACCGCCTCAGGAACGTTACCCGCAAGAGTATCTCCTAACTCCTTGAGGAGATCTCTCTGGAGCAGAGTGAAATGAGACAGATAGTTTAGCGACCGTAAGGTAAAGGTTGCTGACGACAGGGTACGCTTCCCGTACCGATCCATGGTCTTAGACTCTTGTTAGGAGGATGGACGGAGGAAGAAGTCTCTGCTACTTCATTCTAAGTGGCCGCCGCCACCACCACCATGGCATCCACAGTGACTCCTTTGGACAGAAACTCCTTACCCAGGGGAGCAGAAAGAAACTTGTTGAGGTGCCTGGGTACGGGGTCCACAGAATCAGGGTTTTCTCACACCCTCCGACAAATTAAATCTAGGAGCTCGTCGAAGGAGGTGGAGGGCTGAGCATCAAAGGCCTTAAGGAAGACCAACTCCTCCTCGGAGGGGGCTTTGGATGGCCAGTCACCTCTTTGCTTCAGTATCTCCAGGATGTCGGAGAAGGAAACATCAGCAGAGGATGACTTGGGGGGACCCCTCCGATTCCTCGAAGTCTGTATCAGAGGTGAGAGACTCATCCTGGGAGTCTATGTGCTTCCTCTTGCACGTTTTCTTTCTAGGGGACTCCTCAGGCACGAACTCTGAAGGGCCCTCAGAAACTTGGGGACCACTCGTGGGGTATCCCTAGGCCTTGGTGCTCCGCTGTCTATGGATAGGTGGTGATCAGAGGCTCTCACCAGAGTGGTGGGGGACAGAATGACCGACCCGCATGATGTAGCCGACGATCTGGCCAGCGCAGTCCGCATGGCCTCAAAGGCAGCCCCCACCCCGGGGCCAAGGACTGGCCAGCCTCCGAGACCAAGACAGGAGTCGGGGTCCCTCGAGCCGAGGCACCGAGCGGAAGAGTCGGAACCAAAATATGTCCCGAGATGCCCCCTCGGGCCCGACTGAAGAATCCCGAGTCCCGAACCCCGTGGACGGATCAGACGGGGTCGGAGCAGACGTTGGTACGGATAGACCCGGAGGGGCCATCAGAACCGACCTAGGAACATCACACGGCGCGGAACACTCTGGCTCCGAAGACAGAGATGCACTCGGAGGAGGAATGATCGAAGAAGGGGTCAGAACAGACTCCGGAGCAGACTGGACCGCAGCCGAAAACAATTTTGCCAAAACCGGTGACTGGAGGAGCCTCTGCACCACCCTATCAACATCCACATCAGAAAGAGTCCTGGAGGATTTGGAGGACAGGGAGGGAGATCGAGATCTCCTCCCAGGTGAAACTGGTCCAAGACTGGGCGATCGGCTCCAAAGAGGTTCCAATATAATTGGAGCCGACGCCGGTTCCATCAACACCGACACTTCCTGCGGCCCCGAGGACAGTGGAGCCGAGGAGGTCAAAGCAAGTTTTGTGACTTTCTCTAGTGGCTCCGAGGAAACTGAAGGAGCCAGAGATCTCTTTTTGATTTAGAGGACTTAGATTTAGCACTAGGAGATGAATCCATGGCCTCTTCAAAAGAGAGCTTCAAGAGTCCCTTTAAAATCAGCTTATTCTTTCTTTCTTGTAAAACTCTGGGACTAAAAGCATGGCAGAAGCTGCAGGACTCCTGCAGATGGATGGCTCCCAGGCAATAAACACAAAAAGAATGCCCATCGGTGATAGGCATCTTGTAACCGCACTTAGAGCACTTTTTAAAACCCGAAGGTTTGTGCTCTTTGGAGTCCTTGGACATTTTCTAACAAGCAATCACAAAAAAACAACGCAGCACAAGTCACTGTCTGACAAGAAACGACACAGACACGCAACACCACAAAAAGTGGGAAACTGCACAGCACACACGCAACCCTCAGAAGGAACACGCACTGAAACAAAAAAGGCCAAAAACCTCTAACTAAAACGGTTTTCTGACCATGAATATCAAGGGGAAACAGACACTAAAACCTCTAACTTAAATGGTTTTAGCGCGAACAACACAGGACAAGAGGACTAGGTCCTCTAACTAAAACAGGCCTAGCCCGAAAGAACAGTTAGCGGGATACCACAAACCACAAACACGCTACCTAAACCAAAAACAACACTAAATAGACACTAGCTATGAAAATAGCTTTTTGTTTATGAGTAATTTTCTACCACATCCGAGCAACACGAGCGGCAAACGAGATCTGGGGATATGGAGCAGTGCAGCATGTGATACCTGCTTAGCCCAGCCAATAGAAGACTTAGAGCTAGAAAAGTTTGGCCGAGTCGGAGCCGATATTCGGTTCCGAACCCACGGGTAAGAATGTAGGTGAGATTGGACTACATAACATTCATTGTTTCCAAACTGTGACAATGTTGACTCCATAAACTTTTTAGGTACCACTGTAGTTTCCTCATATGGAATCAGTAGAATGCAGGATGCCATGAACCCCAAAGCCTACAGAGTTTGTCTTGCAGATAACTGGGTTTTTGTTGCCATCTGTTTGAAGTAAATAGTCAGTTGCCTTTGTTTGTCTGGCGTGAGGAAAGCCATCTGGGCAGTTGTATTCAAGCTTGCACCCAGGAATGTTATCTTTTGAGAGGGTACCAGTTGTGATTTCTTTTCGTTTATTGTGTACCCTAGGCATGTTAGAAGCCTTTTCACAAACGCCAGATGCTGAAGAATGTCCTTGTTCTCCACTTGAATGAGACAGTCGTCCAAGTAAGGATAGATCTGTATACTTCTTTGTCTGCAAAATGCAATTACTGGTGCCAGGCACTTTGTAAAGATCCTGGGCGCAGTAGATAAGCCAAAGGGCAGTGCAGAGAATTGGTAATGCATAAAGCCAGCCTTGAAACAAAGGTATCTTCTGCACAATTCCCTTATTGGGATATGCAGGTATGCCTGGTCTAATGCCACCAGCCAAGCGTTCTTGCCCAGCATGGGCAGAAGCTGCCGCAAAGTTAGCATTTTGAATTTTGGAAATGTCCAGGAATGTGTTCAAAATTGATAAATCCAGTATTGGGCGCCAGGTCTCGTCTTTTCTGGGTACCAAGAACAGTCTTGAATAAAACCCTTGTCCTTTTTCCTGTTCTGGCACTGGCTGAATAGCCCCCATATCCATGAGGGATGTGACTTGTTTCTGTGCCTCTGCCCATTGATTTTTTGGCAGATCTGGCCAACCGTTTGCAATTGGCAGTGTATGGAAGTGGAATCTGTATCCCTGAGATACTATGTTTAACACCCACTTGTCCTGGGTTATTAACTGCCAATTTTGAGCATAAAGTGCTAATTTTCCCCTAAGGGTGCTGCCAAAAGCTAAGTGCTTGGTGATGGCAGAGGGAAGTCATCGAGACTGTTTACTACAGGGTTGCGCTTTATTTCCTCCAGATTTGGAGGTAGAAGCACCCCACTGCTTTGACCTGTAAGAATCCTGTGACTGGTATCTAGAACCTTTAGGGCGCCTGGATTTGCCCCGTGGAGCTCTGTCGAACACAGGAAAGGACCAGTTTTTTGTAGGCCAGTGTCTACTGAATCTTGGTGGCTGCACTTGTAAGAAGTCTTTTACAGTTTGCATAGACTTAGCTTTGTCTTCCATTTTCTTTAAAACCTCTTCTGCCTTAATACCAAACAGGGTATCATACTGTAAAGGTGCATCTAGCAATTTAGCTTTAACATGATCAGGCAAATTTTGCTCTTTTAGCCAGGCATGCCTCGTAATCAAAGATCCAGTAACTGCAGCCCTGCAGGAGGCCTCCAAGGAATCAAAACCACATTGCAAAGTATGCTTTCCAACTTCTTCTTCTGCATGGAATAATTCCAGCAATTCTTTATTTTCTGCACATTCAGACATCAACATAAATTTCCTGTTTCAGTAATCCCATAACATGTTGTTGATACTTGAGCATATGAAACTGGCAGTTTAAGGTCCTAATTGCCAAGGTTGCAGATGTATAAACCTTCTTTCCCCATCTATCCAGTGTCCTGGAATCTCTGTAAGAGGGGGTAGGATTTTTTGCTGTTGAGGCCTTAACACCGTTTGGACCCTGTGAAATAGTTTCAGGGTCAGCAGCAGGGTTTCTAAATAAAAATTTGTGTCAGGAACCCTGTAATATCTGTCTGGCTTGCTGGGAGCTGGAGGTAAGGAGTCTGGAGTAGAGCTCGACTCCGAAAACACATCATCCACAATGTCTAAAACAGGAGGTATGGCTAAAGACCTATGCTGAGGGAGAAGGAGGAAATCCCTAAGCCTCTTTTTTGATTCTGAGAAATCTTGACTCTCCCAGTGAAAATGCTCCCCCAAAGTATGCAAGGTTTCTCCAAAGGAATAATCTTCAGGAGGGGATGCAGATGGAATAGATTCCTCTGCATCAGAATCCTCATAGGGTGGTATAGAAAATTACTGATCAGAAGAGGAATCAGAAGAAATAGAAACCTGATCTGAAGATTCATAATCAGTGTCTTGCTTAGGCCTCTTATCAGGAGAGGGTTGGGAACCCCTGATCAAGGTAATTAGGTCTTCAGCCATTTTGATCATCTGCTTTTTGGGCATAGAGGCCTGTGCACGTGGCTCATGCGTTGGTTTTTTAGCTTTAGAAGTTGCTTTTGTCTTTGATTTTGAAGCTGGTGTCGGTTTTATATAAAAATGCTGTGGCCTGAATGCACCCTCAGAAGCCGGTGCCTGCTCAGCAGCTCCAGACCCATCCGAGGGAGAGACATTCGTGGGTATAATACTTTGAGAACTCGTGGCGTGCCGGACTCCACATGGGTCTCAGTAGAGGCCTGTGACTCGAAAGTAGCAGGTATCAGGGGCTGCGAAAGCGCCTCACTGAGTACTGGTGAACCGGCGACTGGCTTAGGAGAAGCTTCGTCGTCTGTTTTGGACCTCGAAGGTCTGTCTCTGTCATTTTCTTTGTGTTTTTTTGTGAACTCCGGTAGTCGGATTGCTATCCAACGACTTTTCAGGACAGTTAAATCTGTTTCCAAAATATTTTGAAGCAAAGATATACCGATGCTTAATAGTGCGTTGGTTAAATCTAGCACAAAACCGACAGCTAGGCACGTTATGATCAGGGCCTAGGCAAGGAATACAGTATAAATGGAAATCCTTATGAGGTATTTGCTTCCCACAAGTAATGCAATTATTAACTTTTACTGACATTGGTATGGAGCAAGAAAAAGTTTCCCCAACGGGGTACTTAGCTTTAGTGAAGACTTTGGTTCTGAAACTTGAATTCGAAAATTTCAGGAGTCGGCCAACCAGCACTTGCGAACTGCTTCTGCTTCGGGCACTGCGCAGCAAGAAAGACTAAAGAAAATGGCATTGGCTGCCTGTTTTATACCCCTGACGTCATGGAAGACGAGACAGCAACCGACGCAGGACCCAAGACTTTGGAATTCAGGCCGACTGAGGGCAACCTGCCAGCAGATTACCCAAATGTAATGACTGCAACAGTGTAACACGAAGAACATGTAGCGGGTATCAGGGGCTGCGAATGCGCCTCACTGAGTACCGGCGAACCGGCGACTGGCTTAGAAGAAGCGTCGTCGGTTTTGGACCTCGATGGTCTGTCTGTATTTTTCTTTGTGTTTTTTAAGTATTGCGGTAGTTGGATTGCTAACCGACGACATTTCCGGATAGTTAAATCTTGAGCCAAAATATTTAGAAGCAAAAATATACAAACGTTTAACCGTGTGTTGATTAAATTTAGCACAAAACCGACAGCAAGGCACATTGTGGTCAGGGCCTAGGCAAGGAATACAGTACAAATGAAAATCCTTATGAGGTATTTACTTCCCACAAGTAATGCAATTATTAACTTTTACTGACATCGGTAAGGAGCAAGAAAAAGTTTACCCAACAGGGTACTTAGCTTATTTCAGGAGCCGGCCGACCATTACTCGCGAACTGCTTCTGCTTCGGGCACCGCACAGCAAGAAAGACTGATGTAATGGTGTCGGCTGCATATTTTATACCCCTGACGACCTGACATCATGGAAGAAGGGACAGCAACTGATGCAGGACCCAAGACTTTGTTAATCAGGCCGACTGAGGGCAACCTGCCAGCAGATTACCCAAATGTAATGACTGCAACAGTGAAACACGAAGAATATCAAGAATAGAGGTATAGCCAATAAAAGTCAGGGGGCTGGGGGGAGAGTAACTAGGGCTACAACAGTGAATACACTTGAACATCTACATTTATGTTAAGTGTACACAACTGTACTATGTTTCACTGTTGCAGTCATCACATTTGGGTAGATTCCCAAAGCTAAGGATGGTAGGAGGAAGTTAGATAGCATTACGACCAGCTATATGGCCCTGCAAGACTGCAGTGGCAAAGCAAGCTCTGGATTTAGAGAAAACTGGCAAATGGTAATGCTTGGTGAAGGTATATACAGAACTTCAGGTAGCAGCTTCTAGGATGTCCCTGGTAGGGACACCTCTGAAAAAGGCAGTAGAGATAGATGCAGCCCTGGTTGAATGTGGTCTTATCCCCTGTGTGGTAGGTTTTCCATGGTGCTTATAGCAGAAATGAATGTAATGGCCTACCCATTTAGAAATGGTTTGCTTTGAAATAGCCTTCCCCTCTGCCCCTGAAGCAAATGCAACCAGCAGCTGTTCAGATTTCCAGAAAGATTTAGTCCTGTCCAAGTAAAATCTAAGTTGTCTGTGCACATCTAAGAAGTGCAGTATTCGTTCCCCTTTGTTCTGTGGATTAGAAAAGAAGGTTGGCAAATGAATGGACTGATTAAGGGCCATACTGGATACCACCTTGGGCACGAAGGAGGGATTAGTCCTCAGGGACACCATGTCTGCATGAAAGAAGATGAAAGGCTCCACTGCCATGAGGGCCTGTAATTCTGACACCCTTCTTGCTGAAGTGATGGCTAAAAGGAAGGCTGTTTTCCAAGAAAGGAATTTCAACTCTGCGTTTACAGCTAGCTCAAAAAGAGGTAGAGTGAGTTTTTCCAATACAAAGTTTAAGGTCCCAGACTGAAGTTGGGGCTCTCCTGGGTTGTCTTAAGTTTTTGGCCCCTCTGATGAACTGCTTCAGCAGTGGATGAGAGAAGAGGGGTGGTTCTGTGTTGTAATGAGCTGAAATGGCTGAGGCATGAATTTTGATGGAGGAAAAGGAAAGGCCCTTGTGAAGCATCTCAATTAAGTATTGAAGAATCTGAGGTAAAATGGCCGTTGCTGTACCAATCCCCTGAGTTTGGTTCCAGAACAGAATCTTTTCCATTTTTCAGCATAGGATTTTCTAGTACTAGGCCTCCTTGCCTCCAGAATGACATCCAACACTTGCTTACTGAGGTATGGTAATGGAGAGATCTAGTAATTAGCCAGGCTGCAAGGTTCAGGGTTTGAGGCTGTGGGTGCAGAATCTGGCCCTCCTGCTGGGACAGCAGGGCAGGAGTCTGAGGCAGTTGCCATGGTGCCAGCAGTGACACATTGCGCAAAAGGGGGTACCAGTGTTGGCGTGGACAGTCTGGCGCAATCAGTATCGTCCTTGGTTTGCCCTGTTTGATCTTTAGTAGTACCTTGGAGAAGAGAGGCAGAGTGGGAAAGGCATAAACTGATAGGTTTTTCCAGGTGAAGGACAGGGCATTCACTTTCCAAGCTTGTTTGTGGGGAATCCTTGTGTAGAATTTGTCCAATTGGTAGTTCTGGGGGGAGGCAAACAGGTCTATCGCTGGGCTCCCCCATTTGTTTCTCAACATGTTGAATAACTTTGTTTCCAGTTTCCATTCGTGTGGGTCCATGAGATTTCTGCTTAGTTAGTCTGCCAGTGTATTTAGATTTCCTGGCAGGAATTGAGCCTGTAGGTGCACTTGGTAGCTCAAGGCTGTATTCCACAGAGCCATGGCTAGTCTGCAGAGAGGGTATGAGTGGGTTCCCCCCTTCTAATGTACCACATAACAGTGGTGTTGTCCGTCTTTACCATTAATTGTCCTGGAAGAATGTGGTCCTTGAAGGCCGTCAGAGCATTCTGTACAGCTAACATTTCTTTTTGATTCATAAGCAGGTGCATTTGACTTGGGTTCCATTTGCCCTGAAAGCACTTCCCTGCCAAGTGAGCCCCCCATGCATAGTTTGTTGTTAGGGTTTGGGTGGCAGGGGGTAGAGTGAATGGCAGTGCCCTGTTTTGGTGGCGGGCCTCTGCCCACCAAAGGAACTCTATCTGTAGACAAGGTATGATAGGAATCATTGCTTCTAGATCCTGAGAATGTTGATACCATAGCCTTTTTAGATATCATTGTAGTTTCCTCATATGCAGTCTTGCATATGGAATTAGGAAAATGCCAGGGCTTGCAGTATTTTCCTTGCAGATAGCTGGGTCTTTGTGGCCAGTAGTTTGAAGTAGGCTGTCAAATGAAGTTGTTTCTCTGGCGTGAGGAAAGTCATCTGGGAAGTTTTTTTCAAGCTTGCTCCCAGGAATACAATTTGTTGGCAGGGTACAAGATGTTATTTCTTTTCGTTTATGGTGTACCCCAGAGAAGTTAGCAATTTCTGTACAAATGCCAGATGATTCAATAGTATGTCCTGGCTTTCTGCCTGAAGTAGACAATCATCCAGGTATATCTCTGAATATTTCTTTGCCTGCAAAATGCAATAACTGGAGCTAGGCACTTTCTGAATACCCTGGGTGCAGTAGATAAGCCAAAGGGCAGTGCAGAGAACTGATAGTGCATGCAGCCTGCTTTGAAGCATAGGTATCTTCTGCAAGATTCCTTTATTGGAATGTGCAGGTAGGCTTTCTTTAAATCCAGTGTTGCCAACCAGGCATCCTTGCCTAAAATAGGATGCAGCTGGTGAAGAGTTAGCATCTTGAATTTTGGCATCACCAAAAATGTGCTGGGCGCCACGAAAAGTCTTGAGTAGAAACCTTGTCCCCTTTCCTCTTCTGGGACAGGATGAATAGCCCTGATACTTAAGAGAGAGAGAACTTGCTTTTGAGCCTCTGCCCACTGATTTGGGGGTAGATCTGGCCAACCGTTTGGGGTTGGTAAGGAGTGGAAGTGGAATCTGTATCTTGGGAAACTATACTTAAAACCCATTTATCCTGGGTAGAGAGTTCCCAATTTGTTTGCCTGCAGGGCAATCTTTCCCCCTAAAGGAACAGTCAGTTGTGCAGGGCTCGGAAGTTTTAAAGTTAAGTCATTGAGACAGTTTACCACAGGGGGGAGTGTTACTACTCCCTGCTCTGAAAGTGGGAGCCCCCCACTGCTTAGTCCTGTGAGTACCTTAGGACTGAAGCCTGGGTGTTCTGTTGGTTCTGGGTATGGACTGAGAAGGCTTAGAAGAAGCAGGAAAGGACCAATTCTTAGAGGGTCAATGCCTACTAAATCTGGGAGGCTGTACTTGCAGGAAATCTTTAACAGTTTGCATAAATTTAGCTTTTTCCTCCATCTTTTTAAGTACTACTTCTGCTTTGTTGCCAAACAGATGGTCTTGGTTTAAGGGAGAATCCAGCAATTTAGCTTTAACATGATCTGACAAAGATTGCTCCTTAAGCCAAGCATGCCTTCTAAGTACAAACTCAGTGACAACAGCCATACAAGATATCTCTAATGGATCAAAACCACACTGCAAAGTATGTTTTCCAACTTGTTCAGCAAAATGCATTAAATCCTGTAAATCTTTATTTTCAGAACAGTCAGGAATCATCATCATTTTCTGTTTAAGCAATCCAATAATATGCTGCTGATACTTTAACATATGAAACTGGCAGTTTAAGACCCTAATGGCCAAGGTTGCAGAAGTGTATACCTTCTTACCCCATCTATCTAGCACCCTGGAATCTCTATCAGCGGGGGTAGGATTTTTGGCAGTAGTAGCCTTAATGCCCTTGGGTCCCTGTGAAATGGTCTCAGGATCCGCAGTAGGACTTTTAAAAAGGAACTTGTGAGAGTCAGGAACCCTGTAATACCTACCAGGTTTTTCTGGGAGCAGGAGGTAAAGAGTCGGGGGCCAAGCTACATTCCGAGAAAGCATCAACAAAAATGTCCAGTACAGGGGGGATAGCTAAAGGCCTGTGTTGGGGCAGGAGTAAGAAATCACTAAGCCTCTTTTTAAAGTCAGAGTAATCCTGGCTTTCCCAGCGAAAATGCTACTTAATAGTATGCAAGGTTTCACCAAAAGAGAAATCCTCTGGAGGGAAAGCAGAGGGAATGGAGTCCTCTGCATCAGAATCCTCATAGGTAGATTAGGGTAAATCCTGGTCATCAGAGGAAACAGAAATGTCAGAGTCCTGATCAGAAGAATCATAAGGAAACTCAGTCCTAGGCCTCTTAGAGGGGGAAGGGTGGCTTCCCCTGATTAGAGTAATAAGGTCTTCAGCCATTCTTTTTTTTTTTTTTAGGCATAGAGGCCTGACCATGCAGTCTGGGCATCGGTTTTCTAGGCATGGATCGAGTTTTAAGCCTTGAAGAAGAAGATGGCGGTTTAATATGCAAGTCAGTAGGCCTGAATACACCCGCAGAAGCCAGTGCCTGCACAGCGGCTCGGACCCATCCAAGGTAGAGACATCCGCAGGTTCCACAGTTGAAGAAGCATCTCGTGGCATACCGGACTCAGAATGGGTCTTAGTAGAGGCCTGCGAATCTGAAGTAGCAAGTATCAGGGGCTGCGAAAGAGCCTCACTGAGTACCAGCGAACTGGCGACTAGCTTAGGAGAAGTGTCGTCGGCAGCTTTGGACCTACGCGGTCTGTCTTCTTTATCTTTGCGTTTTTTCGGAATGTTGGTAGTCGGGTGGCTTACCAAAGCCATTTCTGGATAATTGGAACAGAGTACCAAAATATTTAAAAGCATAAATAAACAGACGACGAATAGTTCGTTGTTTAAATAAGGCATAAAACCGACAGCGAGGTACGTCGTGGTCTGGGCTTAAGCAAGGAATGCAGTACGAATGTAAATCTTTACGAGGTATTTGCTTTCCACAAGAAATACAATTATTAACTTTTAGTGACATCAGTTTAGAGCAAGAAAAAGTTTCCCCAATGGGGTACTTAGCTTAGTTGAAGACTTTGGTTCTGAAACTCGAAAAAAAGAAGTTATGTACTCACTATAACGTTCCATCTGAGTAGGTAAACTTCATTTGTCAGCAACCTGTGGGTATCGGATCCATATCAGATCCGAGCCGGCAGCTTCAAACAGCTAAGATCCGAGCTCCAAGCTCCTCCCCTTACCCATAATCCCCTGCCATCCCTCTCTGACCTCAGATCGAGTTTGCTATAGTAACACAGAACATTACAACAAAGGATCACCTGCAAATCCTAACCTGATGTTATCCGGAGAAAAGGACAAGGAATCCTTCCAGGACGCACTATAGGTTAGGGGGATGGAGGGGGGGGGGTTGGTTGTTGACAAATGAAGTTTACCTACTCAGATGGAACGTTATGGTGAGTACATAGCTTCTTTATCTGAAGTAGCTAACTTCATTTGTTCATCAACCTGTGGGACAGAGTCCCCAGCTACCCAAATTTGGGGGGTCCTCATGGAAGGATATTCCGGAGCACTGCAGAGCCGAAGGATGCTCTCTCTCTGGAAACTAGATCCAACTTGTAATGGTTAATGAAAGTATGGGATGAAGCCCAAGTGGCTGTTGAACAAATGTCGTCCAAGGACACTCTGGAGCAAAAGGCAGCAGAAGTAGAAATCGATCGGGTAGAATGAGCATGACTCCTTCAGGTACAGGCTGACCAGAACTCTTGTATGTAAGAAGTATACATTGGGAAATCCATCTGGACAATGTAACTTTTGATACTGGTTTGCCCAAAGAGGGTCTTGCAAAGGATACAAAGAGTTGCTCAGATTGCCTATGTTCAGCGGTCCTGTGCAAGTAGAATCTCAATTGCCTGTGTACGTCCAGAGAATGTAGTTTGTACTCACCCCTGTTTTGATAATTTGGAAAGAAAACTGGTAAATTAATAGATTGATTAATATTGGGCTCAGAAGCAACTTTGGATAGAAAGGAGGGACTGGTCCTGAGGGAAACTCTATCTTTATGAAAGACCAAGTATGGAGGTTTGGCGCAAAGGGCTTGAAGCTCCGAAACCCTTCTAGTTGAAGTGATAGCAATGAGAAAGGCGGTCTTCCAAGACAAGTATTTTAGATCCACCGAGGCTGCGGGTTCAAACGGAGGGGCCGTCAAGGACTGGAGAACAAGGGTTAAATCCCATGGAGGGACTGCGTCTTTAACCGGAAGCCTTAAGAGGAAGGTGCCTTTTAAGAAAGTCTTACATAATTTGGAAGATGCTAAGGAACCGAGATCACTTCCCACATGATAATGGGAAATCGCAGCTAATTGGACTTTGACTGTGGAAGAGCTAGCACCTTGGTCGAATAAAGTCGACAAAAATTCTAACACCGCTGGTATGGGAGCTGTAAAGGGATCCAACTTTCTATGCTCCACCCAGATAGTAAAGTATTTCCATTTGCTGTTATAAACCTTTCTCGTAGAAGGTTTATGGGCGGCTACTAAAATAGCCTTAACAGGGGACGAGATACCGGGAGTCCTAAGTATTACTGGAACTGGATCAGCCAAGCTGTGAGCTTGAGGTTGTCCAGATTCGGGGTTGGTAATCCTACTGGGTGAGAGATCAGATCCGGGGTGGGATCTAGAATCCATGGAGGATTCACTAGATGAGACCATAGGCATGGGAACCACGTTTGACGAGGCCAGAATTGGGCTATGAGGATCACTCTGCTCCCCAACCAACGGGCTTTCTGCAAGAATTTTAGCATTAGGGGAAGAGGAGGATAAGCATAAAGTAGACCGGATGGCCAAACATGCACCAGAGCGTCTCTGGGAGATTCCCCTGGTGGGGGAATTAGAGCAAAGTAGTTGCCGCATTTTGCGTTCGAAGGAGACGCGAAGAGATCGCAGCAAGGTTGACCCCACTTGAGGAAGATTTGCTTTGCTATTCTGGGGTTCAGAGACCACTCGTACGGTGAGAGGATAGTTCGACTCAGCCTGTCTGCCAAAATGTTCGACCGACCCGGAATGTGCATCGCTATGAGAAAGCGGTTGGTGGAGATCGCCCATTCCCAAACTCTCACGGCCTCTCGACAAAGTGGGTAGGATCTGGTTCCCCCCTGTTTGTTGATATACCAGACCACTGACATGTTGTCTGTCTGAATTGCAACTGTCCCTAAGGGAAGAAGGGCCTGGAGTGCTTGCAATGCCAAAAGCACCGCTCTCATCTCTAGGACATTGATATGCAATAAGGTCTCTGAATGGGTCCACGTGCCTTGGACAGTTCTGCCCATACAGTGCTCTCCCACCCTAGGCGAGAAGCATCCATGGTCACCGTGGTTAGAGGTGGGGACATAGAAAAGGGGCGCCCTATCTGGAGGTCCGGTGACTGGAGCCATCAGAGCAGGGATTTCCTGCAGAGGGGGATGGGTGAACTCAGTGGGTGTAGCAGGATGGACCATTGAACCTACAAGGTCCATTGTAGTATCCTCATGCTCAAGCTCGCTAAAGGTAGCGGACTGATCGTGGCCGCCATGGAACCTAGAGCCCTCAGAACCAATTCCACTGGAGAACCGAGGATTGTAGAAGGGCCAGTACGTGGAGCTTCAGAGTACAAATCCGGTCCGGAGTTAAGAAGAGACTCAACAGGTTTGTCTCTAACCTGGCTCCTATGAAGTCTAAGATCTGGGATGGATGCAGGGAAGATTTGTTGAGGATGATTGTGATTCCCAGCCAGGAGGCCAAGTGGAGGAAGTAATTTCTGGCTGAACATAGTAGATGCCTGTTGGGGGGCAGTCAGGAGCCAGTCGTCCAGGTACGGGAAGACCTGTATTCCCTGGAGTCTCAGGTGGGCCGTTACTACTGCCAAAACTTTGGTGAACACCCTGGGGGCTGTGGTGAGACCAAAGGGAAGGGCCCTGAACTGGTAGTGACTGGCTCCTAGCCGGAAGCGGAGAAACCTTCTGGATCGTCTGTCCATCAATATGTGGTAGTACGCATCCTTGAGGTCTATCGAGCACATCCAGTCATTCTCCTGTAAGAGTGGGAGAATGGATTGAATGGTGACCATCCGGAACTTTTTTTTGGCCGCTGACAGGTTTAGAAAGACAGGTCGAGGATTGGCCTCAAGTCCCCCGTCTTTTTTGGCACCAGAAAGAACCTGGAGTAGAAGCCCGATCCGGATTGGTCTTGGGGGAAGCGCTGGATTGCTCTTTTTTCTAGCAGCTGCTTTATTTCTGCGGCTGCTGCCTCCCTTTGATTGGGTAGGACATCGAGGAGGCTCCGGGGTCTGGGAGGGGGATTCAGAAAGGGGATTGATTTTGTAACCTCTGGACTCCCAAACTGCTAGGTGCCTCGACAAACGCCCCCCGACTGCCTCCAGAGTGGAACAGTCGGGTAACCCTTCAGGGCTGCTGCGTGGGCCGATCCAAAAAGGGTTCTCTTGACCTGAAATTCTTCGGTCCACCCTGTCCTCCTCTGCCTCTGAAGGACGAGGGGTCCGGAGCGAAATGGGACTGTTGAGACTTCCGGAACCACATCTTCTTTTGTCCCCTTTGGTTCCAGGAGAAGGACCTCTGGGGAGCCGAGAAGCGGACTCTAACGGCAGACAACGTCTTCCTGTCTTTTACGCTCTGGACCAGCATATCGCGGACGGTCTTGCCAAAAAGCGAAGAGCCGTCAAACAGGGCATTTTTGAAGGACGCCTTGAAGGGTTCCGCAAAATCGCAAAGGCGGAGCCAAGCATGTCATCTTAAAACAATGCCCGCTCCGCTAGCTCTAGCGGCTCCTTCCGTAGCATGGGAGAGGAGCCGCATAGAAGTGTTCGAAATGGACTTGAGTGGCCATTCGAACTGAGAATACCTTCTTATCCTCAGTCAACATGGACTCTGGGGGCGACCCAGCGTATTCCTTGATGAGATCCCGCTGGAGTCGTATGACGTGTGCCATATAGTTCAGCGACCTTACAGCAAAGTTAGCTGAAGCGAACATCCACTTCCCCCAGGTGGTCCATCATCCGAGACTCCTTGTCGGGAGGATGGACCGAGGAACTCTCCTGGGCTAGTTCCCTCTTGGTGGCAGCTGCCACCAACATGGCATCTACTGGAGCACCCTTGCTCCATACCGTCCTATCTGTGGGGGGACTGAGGATTTTATCCGGTCTCTTTGGAATGGGCTCAACAGTGTCCGGTTCCTTCCATGCCCTGGTAGTAATGAGATCTACCAGGGGATCGGCGGGAGGGGACACCCAAGAAGTAGATGGGCCTGTGTCAAACGCCTCCAGAAACACAGACTCATCTGAGGAAGGTTTTTGGGCTGACCACACCCCCTCTAATTCGAAGCATTTCTATAATGTCTCTGAAGGAGACGTCCTCGGGGGGTGACCTTGGGGAACCTTCCCCTAAGTCCGTGTCTTCTGTCAAGGACTCAGGTGAGTCCAAGTGCCTCCTCTTGCACTTACATTTGTGAGGGACCTCCTCAGGGGGGTTGTCCGAAGAGGCCTCACCAACCACATCTTGTTCCTCTAAGGGAACCATCTGGGATGTAGGCGCAGGCTGTCCCTGGGGCCGGGTGATGGAAGGTAGACCCGTCTGAGAGAGAGTGCAGGGTGGAACTGTAGTAGGAGCCTGGGGCCTCGAATCCCTCGACAATCCCCTCACCAAAACATCGAATGCCGAGGGAGAACTGCTCTCTCTTGGATCCGAGAGCAGCCCCCTCGGATCCAATGTGTGGATCGGGGCAGGTGCTGAAGCAATCGGATCTGAAAGGCCAGTATGCTCCGTCCAAGAGGGAGCTGAAGACACACTGACACCTCCGGATCCGAAGCTCAGCTCTGAGAGCTTGGATCCAAGAAGGGACCCGACAAACTCGAGGGTGCGGTCGGAGCCGAAGTATGAGGCACTATCGGCGCCGAACCTCCCCCGGCTCCTATGCAACCCGGATCCGAAGGCTCTGAACCCCGGAAGTGGGTTGGAGAAAAAGCAATCGGGGAGAAAAAGGGGGTCGAGCTCCCCCCGGAGGGGGGGGGCATGAGCACTCCCATCTGCAGCTGGGCCTGGAGGAACCTACGCATCATCCGGTCCATATCTGCATTGGACAAGCTTCGGGTGGACCTAGAAGAGGCCACCGAGGTGGGCCGGGAGTGCCGCCTCGATGACCTTCAAGGCGACCGGGTCTCCTCTTCCGGCGAGAAGCGAGGTGAATGGAGCCAGGAAGGAGAAGGCCTGGAAGCCCTGGGAGAGGCTGCTTGTTTAGCCAGTGGAGCCGAGGAGGAAGACTCGGCCCACCGCTTGTAGTGTCTGTCTTTTTTCTTCTCCAGCCTAGCTTCCCTCTCTCCTGGCCTAAGGTGGGAGCTTGAGTCCTGGCCAGGGGAGCAGGGATAGAATGAGGCACTGCCGCGGACGCGGCAGGTGCCACGGAGGGATAGGAGGCCGAAGCCGAATCCGGGGGCAAAAGTCCCGCCAGAATCAACTTCGACCACCTGTCCTTTAGAGCCCTGGGGTTGCAGGCTGCACAAATAGTGCAGCCTGAGGAAAGGTGGTCAACCCCAAGGCAAATAACACACCGAGTGTGGCCATCCTCTGGGGATAGCTTACTGCCACACTCGGTGCATTTAGAGAAAAAGGTTTTTGGGGCCTCAGACATAGTCTAACTAAAAACAACACAAGGCCCAACACACACGCCTTCACACACACAGGGAGGAATAAACTACACTAAAAATAACAATTTTATAACTAAAGGGTTTTTAACACTAGGGAGCAACACACACAACAAGCAATATTAGCTACAAGAAAAAGTTAGAAAAAAGATGATTTTTCTCACTGAACGACCAACTCCCACGCCTGGAACTCGTTCAAAGCTGTTGATTCAACCGCGGCAAATGAGATCTGAGGTCAGAAAGGGATGGCATGGGGATTATGGGTAAGGGGGAGGAGCTTGGAGCTCGGATCTTAGCTGTTTGAAGCTGCCGGCTCGGATCCGATACCCACAGGTTGATGAACAAATTAAGTTAACTACTTCAGATCGAAAATTTCAGGAGTCGGCCGACTGGCACTTGCAAACTGCTTCTGCTTCGTGTACCGCATGGCAAGAAAGACTGATATAATGGCATCGGCTGCATGCTTTATACCCCTGACTACGTGACGTCATAGAAGATGAGACAGCAACCAACGCAAGACCCAAAACGTTGATAATCAGGCCGACTGAGGGCTACTGCAAGCAGATAACCCAAATGTGATGACTGCAACAGTGAAACATGAAGAACAAAGAAATGTTTGGCTTCAGATTCAGTGGAGCTGCTCCTCATCTTAAAGTTAGATAATTTTTATGCCCCACCAGAGAACTTTAGGTTCTTACTCTTGGCAATATATTTTTATTATTAAATAAGCACACAGCTTACAGTCAGAAATTGTATGTAAAGGCTCAAGGAAGAAGAGACAATGAAGGTGAATATCCTTTGGTGGTTACCTATTCACCCTTGGTGACCTTTCTCCATGAAAACAAAAATCTGGGACACACTTCACAGACCTAATCAGGAAATTGCAGTACAATATAAAAACAGTGCAACAGAAAAATGAAAAATCCCAAACTGAGTACTTCTCACAGTCTTGAAGATCACATAGAACACAGATGCTGAAACTTCTGAGAATTCTGTATGGTCAAAAAAGAGCTGAAGATAGTGCGAGTGCTTCTCCGCTTTATACCATGCAACTTACCAATGTCACGGCATTGAGAAAGTGGTCTGGAAACCAAAAAGTTCTAGAAGATGGGCTGGAAGGCCAAACATCTGTTCTGTAATATGTCATGAATCTTACAGAGCAGTGATCCTCAGGTTATGCCTGAATTTGGTTATTTTAAGGGGGTATATATAGGCTTTGGCATGAGTGGTCAAGCATTTACAGGATGCCACCCCATCCACTGGCTCAAGTTATGCCTGAATTTGGTTATGAAGAACTCTACTTTACATGGATGGGAAGCCTTTTCTAGAGGAGTAGTAGTCTCTGTTGCACATGTCTGACTTACACTGCAGACAAGGTTTAGGTCCCTACATTGGGCAATTCTGATGCCCATCTGTTTTGCGGGCATTCAATAGGTCCATCACAGGACGCTTTGTGGGCTAGGCATAGATTACCTTTCAGCTGACTGTAGGAGACCAAATACAAGGATAGGGCTTTGAAGCAGTAGACACAGGACACGTTGTTTACTGCCTGTATTATTTTTGAGAGAAAATTCTGTGGATGCTCCACTTGTTGCATATGCCTGGTCAGGTACATACCAAAGGGGGTGCTGTACTCAATGACTGGTCCGATGAGGGTACAGTACAGTGGAACAATGACTTCCTTGGAACTACATGCCATACCCATTTTATAAGTTGTGCAACACAGAATAACCTCCTTACTATCACAGAAACATGATGCCAGGTACTTCCTACATGCATTCGTAAATCTGTAACTACTGTGTCTACTCTTAGGGGTGTATTACCAATGTGATAGTTTCCAGAAGTAGCAGTCTTCCCAAAGAATACTATTATGCATTTCTTGGCATTAAGTTTTAGACTGCGGCTCTGGCACCAGTTGTTAGTCTGTCCCAAGCCTTTCTGTAGAGGATTTGTTTCTTTGGGGGATACTAGGATTGTACCTAGTTTGCAACACACTGCAAACTTGGTCAACCAGCGGCATCTGACATTAGCTTGGACTTCAGAGATGTAGATGCCAAGCAGGAGTAGTCTCAGCATCGAGCCTTAAGGGACTGTGCTAGTAACTGACCACTTTATAGAGGTATACTCCACTATCCTGAATTCTTGTGTCCTATCTGTGAGCCAGCTGGCTATCCAGTGGGTGACACAGGGACTTATCTCTAATTTTGTGAGTTTGTCTACAATGCCCAAGTGTGGTACTGTGCTGAATGCTTTGGCCGACCAAAGCAGGCAGCATGCACCATTTTGCTCTCATCCATTGATCTGATGACCTTCCTGAAGAAGTTCACAAGCTTTAGTAGGTGTGACCTGCCCCCTAAAACCAAACTGGGTTGGTTACAATGTCTGAAGGTGTCCTAGTTCATTGTTTATCATTTCCATGATAATTATTTTCATGGCTTTGCATATGACACTGGTCAGACTTGTGTGTCTGTGGATATCAGTGTCTGCAGGCCAGCCCTTGTGCAGAGGGAGGACAGTTACCATATGTTTGGCATAAAGCCTGTCTAAAGGCTATGGTTAAATAGTGATTCTAGTGTTCCTGACCACCTGTACTTCATGCTATTAAGAGGGCATCCTGAGATATTACTACAATCCATAGATGCAGTGTTCTTGGCCTTGGAGAGACTGAGTATCTGTTTACTAGCAATAGGGAGAGTTACGGTTGAAGGTATTTCCTAAGAAGCATCTTGGGGAGAGCGGTAAAACTGGAACTAAATTTGTCAGTAAGCAGATTTGCTATAACTTCCAGAGCAGTACAGGTGGCTCTATTTACAATTAGTTTAACACATTGTTCTGTACTGTCTTTGAGGTTGCAGACACAGCTAATGAATGTCTTGTGATTATCCTTGGTTTGGGAGGCCATTTTTACCCCAAATTTGGCTTTGGCAGACTTGACTAGCCCCACCCCCAGAGTTGCTTGTTTCGATTGAGGAGGGAGATTTTACCTTGCTGGCCATTGCACTATGGTAATTTGGACGTGTTGAGAAGCTTAACAGTATCATACTGTTTGACCGGCCTTGAGTGTGTTTACTTCTGATGTAAAATGAGATGATACACATCCATCTTTTGTTCCTTTCTGTGCAGTAGATGGTCTAAACCTGTGGAAGGCATCACAGCCCTGAACTACCAGGGTGCTCTCCATGGCATTAAACTTTTAGTTATGTACTCACCATAACTTCAGATGTTTGGGATCCATCTCGCCTACATTCTGAATGATGGGTTCGGAGCCGATCCCTCGGCTCCGACTCGGCACGCTTATGCCAAAGAGCGAAGTCTCTTATTGGCTGAGCTTACTATATCCCAGGATGCACCACTACCAGTCCCCCAGATCTAGTTTGTCCGCATACATGCACACATGCATACCCTGCTTATATAACATCGTCAGATGAACAAGATAAAAACAGTGGAGCTCAAAACCGTTCAATCTCTTCTGATCTGCAAGGCAGGGGGAAGGAGGGTGGGTATCAGGAATGTAGGCGAGATGGATCCCAAACATCTGAAGTTATGGTGAGTACATAACTAAAAGATGTTATGTGATCCTATCTCGCCTACATTCTGAATGATGGGACAGCGTCCTAGCACCTGAATCCTGGGTGGCTCACTGGAAAACACTCCTGAGTACCGTGGAACCAAATGAAGCTCGTCCTCTAGATGCCACATCCAATTTGTAGTGGGAAATGAAAGTGTGCGGATTGGACCAAGTAGCCGCAGCACAAATTTCCGATATAGCGAGCTTGGAATGAAAGGCTATAGAAGTAGCCATAGCTCTTGTAGAATGAGCTTTGATAGATGATGTAAGTTGTTTATTCGAAGAAGAATAGGCCTGAGTTATGCAATCTCTGATCCATTTTGAGATTGTAGCTTTTGTAATGGTTTGGCCCAATTTATTATCTGAAAAGGACACAAACAACTGGTCTGACTTGCGAAGTTGCTGAGTCCTGTCTAAATAGAAGCGTAATTGCCTGTGAACATCCAATTTATGGAGAGTATATTCTGCTTCATTAGAGAATTTTGGAAAGAAAACTGGTAGCTCTAGAGATTGTTGAAGACAGAAACTAGAACAGACTTTGGGGACAAAGGATGGATTAGGCCTAAGTGATACTCTATCCTTGTGGAAAATCAAGTACGGTGGTTTAATAGACAGGGCTTGAAGCTCTGAGACTCTCCTTGCAGAGGTAATAGCCACTAAGAATGCCGTTTTCCAAGACAGATATTTTAATTCGCATGTAGCAGCCGGTTCAAAAGGGGTGGATGTTAATGCACGAAGCACCAAATCAAGATCCCACGGAGGTGCAGGATGAAAAACTGGTGGTCTTAACAGACTGGCACCTTTAATGAACGTTTTGCATAGTCTGCTGCTCATCAAAGGAGGATCCGTGGATTCATGGAATTTCGAGATAGCAGCTAGTTGGACTTTAATAGTTGAGACAGAAGATCCCTGATTAAACAGGGATGTTAAGAATTTCAAAACCTCTGGGACAGGAGCAGTGATAGGGTCTAAGCCCTTGAGTTGAGCTCCAGATAGCAAACCTCTTCCACTTACTGAGGTACAATTTGTTAGTGGTGGGTTTGTGGGCGAAGATAAAATGTGAACAACTTCCGGTCTAGTGTGTGCCTTCTAACTAAGGTTGGAAGTGGAGGAGCCAAGCTGTCAATTTTAGAGATTGAAGGGACTGATGCCAATGTCCCGACTGATGGATTAGCAAATCCGGGATCAGGTCTAAGGTCCACGGATCGTCCACTGCATGCTTTTTCAGGTAAGGAAACCATATCTGACGAGGCCAGTATGGGGCAATCAGAATCATTGAAGACCCCAGTTGAGAAGCTTTTTGAATAACTTTGGAAGGAGTGGAATTGGAGGAAAGGCATAAAGTAGCCCTGTTGGCCAAGGTTGTGCTAGAGCATCCATGGCTGGTACTTCCTGATGTGGAATCAAGGAGAAGAACCTCTGGCACTTGGTGTTTTGTGGAGTTGCAAATAGGTCGCAGCACGGCGTCCCCCATCTCTTGAAAACCTGGGCTGCTACTGCGGTTTAGAGAGCAGTCGTGAGGAGAGAGAATTGTCCTGCTTAATTTGTCCGCCAATACATTTGACTTTCCGGGATGTGGGTCGCTACCAAGAAGCGGTTGGTAGCTACAGCCCATTCCCACACTCTCATGGCCTCTCTGCAAAGGGGATACGATCTGGTCCCTCCTTGTTTGTTCAGATACCAAACCACCGACATGTTGTCTGTGTGGATGGCGATGATGCCCTGAGGAAGAAACTTGTGTAAGGCCTGTAGGGATAGAAGTACAGCCCTCATCTCCAACACGTTGATGTGGAGAAGAGCTTCTCCGGAAGCCAGGAGCCCTGAACTAGCCTGCCCAGACAATGCCCCCACCCTATCTGGGAGGCATCTGTCGTCAGGGTAACCACTGGAGGGGAGAACAAAGGGTTTTCCTGATCCAAGTTGGATGTTTGAAGCCACCAGCGAAGGTCCCTTTGCATATTTCCGTAATCATGATGTGATGATTGAGGGAAGATCCTGAAAGGACCATTGAGTTGACAAGAGCCACTGAAGAATCCTCATGTGTAACCTTGCTAGAGGAACTAAAAGAACCGTGGCAGACATTGAGCCTAGAACCTGTAGGACCATCCTGGCTGGGGCTTTGGATCTCGAGATCAGAGCTTGAACTTGGCCCTGTAAAGTTCGGATCCTTTCGGCAGGAAGAAAGACGCATCAATCTTGAGTCTATCTCTGCTCCTATAAACTTTATGCGTTGAGAGGGCAGCAAGACAGACTTTGACCAATTGAATGTAATCCCTAGGGAAACACCCAGGAGATGGTGGCTTTGAGGTTGTCCATTAGTAGATGGCTGGTGGTGGCAGTCAGGAGCCAGTCGTCGAGATAGGGAAACACTTGGAATCCAAGACTTCTCAGGTGAGCCGTCACTACTGCCAAACACTTGGTGAACACCCTGGGGGCTGTGGTGAGACCAAAGGGCAGAGCACAAAATTGGTAATGACTGACTCCCAGGCTGAAGCGCAGATACCTTCTGGACGCCTGATGTATCGGTATGTGATAATAGGCGTCCTTGAGGTCTATGGAGCACATCCAAACATCCTTCTCCAACAACGGGAGAATGGATTGTAACGTGACCATTCGAATTTGGATTTCATGACGGATTGGTTCAGTCTGCTGAGATCCAATATTGGTCTCAGGTCCCCTGTCTTTTGGCACTAAAAGAACCTGGAGTAATTTCCTGATCCGATCTGGTCTGTGGGGACCGGTTGGATGACTCCTTTTCTAGCAGCTTTAAAGCTTCTGCGGCTGCTATTTCCCTTTGACTGGGTGGTGGGTCCGGGATTCTCTTGGACGGTGGGGTGAGTATTTGAATGGGATGGTGTACCCTCCGGCAATGATCCGAAGCACCCATCTGTCCTGAGTGATTGACTCCCAGGCATTTGGGTGCTTGGCGAAAGGAAACCCGACTGTCTCCGCAGCAGGACAGCCGGGCAATCCCTCATGACGTGTGGGAGGCTGAAGAGCCACGAAAGGACTCGCGGTCTCCAGAATTGCGGGGCCCTCTGCCGCCTCTGGGACGGCGTCTCCCTGAAAAATTTCCCGCCCTCTGCCTCTGGACGGGAATCTTCCTGCTGTTGGGAGAAAAACTTGCAGATTTTCGAACCACATTTTCCCCTCCTTTAGCCTTGGGGTAAGGCCGAAAGGGAGTGGAATAACGGGCACCTACGGCAGATAACGTTTTCCCTCTTGCTCACAGCGGTAAGGGTGTCTTTCACCTTGGGTCCAAACAATGAGGACCCATCAAAGGGAGCGTCGGCGAAGGAAGACTTGAAGGCCTCCGAACTGACACAAGCGGAGCCAGGCTTGTCTCGAGAGCCACGCCTGTGCCTGCCGCTCTACCCGCCTTCGCCGCATAGGAAATGACCCTCATGGACCAGTTAGAAATTGACGTAAGGATAGCCAACTGAGAGCTAACGGAGTGGGCTAGCTGCCCAGGTAGGTTACCGGAGACGGAATCTGACAACTCCTTGACCAGATCCCTCTGAAGCCTGGTAAAATGTGCCAAATAATTCAGAGACCTTAAGGTAAAGGCCGCTGAAGTCAGGGTGCGCTTCCGCACTATCCATACTCCTAGACTCCTTATTAGGAGGAAGGATATACGTTGAAGCCTCTGCGACGCCCTGTTGTGTAGCAGATGCCACCACCATGGCATCTACAGCCACGCCTTTAGTAAGGAACTCCTTCTCGGGGAGCAGATAAAAATTTATTTGGACGAGAAGGGACTGGTTCCACGGTATCTGGATGTTCCCACGCCCGACAAACTAAATCCAGAAGCTCGTCGAAGGGCGGAGACACCCAGGAGGCGGAGGGCTGAGCCCCAAAGGCCTTGAGGAGCACTGATTCGTCAGCAGAGGGGGTTTGGATATCCAGCCGCCTCGTTGTTTGAGGATCTCTAAGATGTCTGCAAATGAGACATCATCCGAGGACGACTTCGGGACCCCTCCGCATCATCCATATCAGTGTCCGATGTAATAGACTCGGGGAGTCCACGTGCTTCCTCTTGCACGATCTCTTCCTTGGGGGTTCCTCTGAAGACAACTCAAGAACCCTCAGGAGGAGGGGAACCCCACTGGGGTAACCTCAGGCCTCGGGCTCCGCTGGCTACGGACAGGGGAACTGCCAAAGACCCAGTCTCCACGCCCAGGGAAGGTGCTGGTAAACCGAGAGATGGCGAAGAGGACTTGGCCAAGGCACTCCTCATGGCCCTGAAAGCCGGACCCCAGAATCCTGGGAGTGTCCGGACTCGAGCCGTGATAGCCGACGGAAGTCCCGCAGCGAAGCACCGAGGGAGGCTCGGAACCGAAAGCATAGGTCCCAAACATCACCCCGGGTCCAGCCGAAGAAGTCCGCGTACAAACTCGGACCCGAGGCCGGGTTGGAGTAAGGGTCGGAGCGGCCCCTGAGATCTCCACCGGCTCCAACAGTACCTGCTCCGACGGAGCCAAGCGGTCGGAGGAGGAATGGCAACGGGGTGGGCCAAGGTCATCGGCTCCGAAACCAGCTGGGTCGGAACCGAAACAAATTTTTGGAAGACTGGGGACTGGAACAGTCTTTGGAGCACCCTGTCTATATCAGAATCCGACATCCTCGAAGACAGAGAGGAAACAGAACGGGTTCGAGAAGGCCTCTCCATCGGCCCCAAAGGGCTAGGGGACCGGCTCCGAGGCGACTCGATGAGTATCGGCGCCGAGGGAATACTCACAGCAGATTCCATCGGTGCCGAGGTAGACTTCGGCGCCGAGGAGGAAGTGTCTGAGCGGGCGACCCTTGTCGGCTCCGAGAGCAGTGGAGCCGACGAAGGTGACCCGCCTCTCGATGCCCCAGCCATCGGCTCCGAAGCCAGAGGAGTCGATACTGGTGGCATCGAGGCAGACCGTTCCAACCTCGGCTCCGAAGTCTTTGGAGCCGAAGGAGAGGCCTGCCTAAGTTTCTTGGCAGCCGGGTCCGACGGACTGGTCGGAACCGAAGCCCTTTTCTTTTTGGTTGGAGCAGGAGAGGATGCCAAGGCTTCTTCAAAGGAAGGTTTAACTAACCCCTTAAGAATCAATTTATTTTTCCTCTCCTGGAGGACCCTTGAGGAAAAAGCGTGACATACACTGCATGACTCCTGCAAGTGCTTTGCCCCGAGACAATATACACAGAGCGAATGATCGTCTGTGATAGACATTTTAAACCCACATTTCGAACATTTTTTAAAGCCCGAAGGCCTAGGGGTTTGAGACATGATGATACACAATTCTAGTCACTCTGACAGGAAAGTACACTAAATTTTACTGCTGATAAATCTAAGCTTACAGTAATAACTAATGCAAACACTTCCTGTAAAAAAGAACAGGTAACTCTAACCAATTATATAATTACTAGAGACCCTGTAAAGTATTAAGGTTGACAGTCCGGGAAGGCCCTGGATGGAGGGGGGGCCGAAAACAAACTGAACCCAATCACACACAACAATTTAACAATCCAAATCGTATACAAAGTTAGCGATAGCCGTTAAAACAGCTTTTGTGAGCAAAAACAGCAAAAAACTGACAGAAAAGTTAGTTAATAAAACTACTCAGCCCAGCCAGCTCGAGACCACGTCTTCGCAGGGAAGCGGCAAACGAGATCTGGGAGACTGGTAGTGGTGCATCCTGGGATATAGTAAGCTCAGCCAATAAGAGACTTCGCTCTTTGGCATAAGCGTGCCGAGTCGGAGCCGAGGGATCGGCTCCGAACCCATCATTCAGAATGTAGGCGAGATAGGATCACATAACATCCATGTCTCAGTAATTTCACAGATGTCTACATTCCCCAGAGTGAACAGAGTTTGCAAGGAGTGAAGCTTCTTACTTAGACACATGGCACTGAGCAGTAACATGCTGTGAGAACACTGGCTTTGAAACTCCTGAAATATCACAGTTGACTGTTAACACCAGCATCCCCATACATCAAGCCCCAGTGATACAGAGTCTGAACTTGGACCCTCTGCTACACCTTCGCTCAGGGAAGTGAGGCTATGACCTCCTGTGCCCTTTCCATGGGCATGAACAAATGACACCAGAGTGTCCAAATCTGCCCACATGTAGATTTTTCTCTGTCATGACATCAGCAAGAACTTTTTCACACCTATTCTGAGCCCTATGTACTGTATCCATGCAAGGGCTCACACAAAAGCCACCTCCAAGGAGGGCCTGGATAAGGCTAGCAGCATCCAGTCATTCATATGCGAAAGCATCAAGAAATGCTTTTGTTGCAAGGCTTCAACTACCAGTATCACTGCCCTGATGAACACTCTTCATGCTAAGGAAAGCCTACATATAGCAACATGCTGAAGTGAAGTGCTGCCGATCCAGTGTGGACCCAGATACTGGTGTGACATTCACTACATCCAGTAACACCATCCCTGCATACATTTCCCCCACTACACACAAACACACGAGCAAGGCAATCCTCTGTAGTGAGAGTATCTGGAACCACATACATACATAATGTGCTGGCTGATGTTTCTCAGATCAGCAACTGGACAAAGGTCATCCATTCCTTTCGGAACCAGGAAAAGCTATGCTATGGACTGGTCCACTAGAAGACCTCTTTGTGGAGAAGGACCTGTGAGCTATATGAAGTGTCTAAAAGTGACCATGGCCAAACCTCACATGACCCTTTGATAGTTTTTAAAGCAAGGATAAACCAGGACAGCCACACATGCGCCTACCCCACTCAGCCTCAGCCTACAGTCAGGGCTTATGTTGGTTTGCCTGGGAAGTCCACACCCTGGTGAACTTTTTATCAAGACTGTAGGAGAAGTGACACTAACGCCTTCCACGGATATCAAGGAGACTTCCTCCTCTTTTAGGGTCCACCTACTTTACCAAAGGAAGTACTGAAAAGCAGTGGGTGTGAGAGGGTCAAAGATACCATTCACATAAATGAAGGCCTCCTTACTCTTCAGGAGGTCACTGACTAGCATCTCTGGCATTCTGGCTAAAATTACAGCTGTGTACACTTACCATAAATGTAGATGTTCGAGTGTCTTCACTGTTGCAGTCATCACTGTAGGGTTCTTCCTGCCGGCAGGCAGCCCTCGGTCGGCCAGAATCCTAAAGTCTGGGTCCGGCGTCGGCTGTTCAGTCATGCTCCCTGACGTCAGAGCGCTAGGAGTACAAAGCTGCCAGCCGACGCCATGTTCTCCAGTTTTTCTTGCCCCAGATGTCAAGTGCCCAAAAGTGAAGGCTAATAGTAAAACAAAAATGTAACATACAACAAACCCCATACCCTGTAGCAAATACACCTCAGAAGAAGGGTGAAGTAGGAAACCACACTAATGAAAGTATAAGAGGGGGCAGGAGGGAGGGTAACCCAGACTGTAACAGTGAAGACACTCGAACATCTACATTTATGGTAAGTGTATACAACTGTACTATGTTCATTGTGTTTCACTGTTGCAGTCATCACTGTAGGGTTGAATCCCAAAGCTGAGATAAAGGGTGGTGGTTATAGAGTAGAAGGGGCGGCTAGAAGGCCCTGCAAGACTGCAGAAGCAAAGCCTGCTCTAGACTTAGAGTAAAGAGGGAGATTATAGTGCTTAGAGAAAGTATGCACTGAACTCCAAGTTGCAGCTTCCAAAATATCCTTGGTAGGTACTCCTCTGAGAAAGGCAGCTGAAGTAGCAGCAGCTCTGGTAGAGTGAGTCCTAATTTTTCCTGGGATTTGCTTTCTATGATGAAAGTAACAAAATCTGATTCCATGAGCAATCCATTTAGAAATGGTCTGTTTTGAAATAGCTTTGCCTTGGGAATTTGTTGCACAAGAAACAAACAGTTGCTCTGTTTTCCTGATATCCTTGGTTCTGTCCAGGTAAAAACGAAGTTGCATGTGTACATCCAAGGAATGCAAGATCCTTTCCCCCTTATTTTGTGGATTATTGAAAAAAGTTGGCAGGTGAATAGTTTGATTTAAAGCCACTTTGGAAACCACTTTAGGCATGAAAGTAGGATTAGTCCTTAAAGACACCCTATCTTGGTGAAAAATAATATAAGGTTCCACAGCTATGAGTGCTTGCAACTCCGAGACTCTCCTGGCTGAAGTCAAAGCCAGTAGGATAGCTGTCTTCCATGATAAATACTTAATATCAGATGTGGCAGCAGGCTCAAACGGAGGCAGAGTGAGTTTTTCCAGAACATAGTTGAGGTCCCAGGCAGGTATAGGTGGTGTCCTAGGGGGCCTTAAATTCTTCGCTTCAGAAGTGGATGCGAAAAGATTGGAGGATCTGTATTGTAATGTGCAGAGATAGCTGAGGCATGTATTTTTATGGAGAAGGATAAACCCTTATGTAGCATGTCTGTCTGGGTAAAGTAAAATCAGTGGGATATTAGGGATGAGAGGATCCGAATCCTAAGCATGCATCCAGGTGCAAAATCTCTTCCATTTACCTGCATAAGATTTTCTAGTGCTAGGCCGTCTGGCTTCTAAGATGACATCCATGACCTGTTTGGGAAGGAAAGGATTAATCATAGACCCTGAATTCGCCAGGCTGCGAGTTTTGACATGAGAGTGCAGAACCTGGCTCTGGTGTTGGGACAAAAGATTTGGAATCTGAGGTAAAATTCAAGGAGGCTCCTGGGATAGATTAATCAGTGTTGAGTACCAAAACTGACGAGGCCAGTTTGGGGCCAGTAAAATCATCACCTTGGGCTTGTCCTGCTTGATCTTTAGTAACACCCATGGAAGAGGAGGTAGTGGAGGAAAGGCATACCCCGAGAGGTTTCTCCAATTGAATGATAGTGCATCCACTTTCCATGCTAGCTTGTGAAATGTCCTTGTGCAAAAAAATCTGTAACTGGTGTTTGAGGGGGGATGCAAATAGATCTATGTCCGGGCAGCCCCAGGCTTCTGTAATCATCTTGAAAGTTTGGGTGTCTAGCATCCACTCGTGTGGATCTGACAGGTTCCTGCTCAGGCTGTCTGCCAGAATATTTTGTTTTCCTGGCAGGAACTGAGCTTGTAGATCCACTTTGCAAGCTAGAACTGTGTTCCATACAGTCATGGCTAGTCTGCAAAGGGGGTAGGAGTGCGAACCCCCTTGCTTGTTTATGTGCCACATAACTGTGGTGTTGTCTGTCCGTATCAGTAGTTGTCCTGGTTGTAGAAGATCCCTGAAAGCAAAGAGGGCATTCTGTACAGCTAACATCTCTTTTAAATTGATATGTAGGTGCTTCTGATCCTCTGTCCAAAAACCTTGCAGACCTTTTCCCTGCAAGTGGGCTCCCCATGCGTAATCCAATGCGTCCGTGGTTAACACTTGGCTAGCTGGAGGCAGACTGAAGGCTTTCCCTTTGTTGTGAAAACATGCCATGGTCCACCAATGGAATTCCTTTTGTAGGCAAGGCAAGACAGTAATCTGTGTGTCTAGACTGTGGCAATGCTGGGACCATACACTTTTTAGGTACCATTGTATTTTTCTCATATGTAGTCTTGCATTTGGTATGAGAAGGATGCAGGAGGCCATGTAACCCAAAGCTTGCAGGAATTTCCTTGCAGTTAGCAGAGTTATTGACGCCAAGGTTTTGAAAGTTGAAGCCAGCTGCGGTTGTTTTTCGGATGTCAGGAATGCCATCTGGGTTGTTGTGTATAGAAGAGCACCCAGAAAAGTTATCTGTTGTGTGGGTGTCAAATTTGACTTTTTTATGTTCACAGTGAATCCCAGGTACTTGAGTAGATTTTGAACAAATTTCAGGTGCTGGAGTAAGACATCCTTGCTGTCTGCTTGAATAAGGCAGTCGTCCAGATAGGGGTAAATTTGAATTCCTTTGAGTCTGCAATAAGCCACTACTGGTGCCAGGCACTTGGTAAAGACGCTAAGAGCAGTAGACAAGCCAAAGGGCAGTGCAGAGAATTGGTAATGTTTTGAGCCGGCCTTGAACCTGAGGTATTTTCTGCACTCCTGTCTGATAGGGATGTGTAGGTAAGCCTCCTTTAAATCCAATGTCACCATCCATACATTTTTGCTCAACATTGGAAGGAGCTGCTGCAGAGTAAGCATCTTGAACTTTGTTATCTCCAGGAAGGTGTTTAAGACTGAGAGATCCAGGATGGGTCTCCATGAATTTTGCTTTCTGGGAATTAGGAAGAGCCTTGAGTAAAAGCCTTGCCCCGTCTCTGATTGTGGAACCAGTTCTATGGCCCTCATAGCCATGAGGGATCCCACCTGGTTTAATGCCTCTGCCCATTGGTGTTTTGGTAGGTCTGGCCATCTGTTTGGTCTTGGCAAGGTATGAAAGTGGAATTTGTAACCTCTTGAAACTACATCCAGAACCAACTTGTCTTGGGTTATGCAAGTCCAACTTTGTTGAAAAAGAGAGAGTTTTCCTCCTAGAGGGGCTTCCAGGAGAGAAGTTCCTGGAGCCATGCAGGGGGAGTCATTGAGCCTGTTTTCTATAAGATTGAGGTCTGTCCTCTCCACCCCTGGGGGTGGAAGCGCTCCACTGTCTAGATCTGTAAAAGGTCTGTGCTTGGGTCCTCCCTCTGGAGCGCCTATATCTACCCCTCTGAGGCCTGTCCGAGCTGGGAAAGGACCGATTTTTAGTTGGCCGATTTCTGCTAAATCTTGGGGGCTGAACTTGTAAGAAATCCTTAACCGTTTGCATGGATTTTGCCTTATCCTCCATTTTCTTTATCACCTCTTCAGCCTTAGACCCAAACAAAACATTATGCTGAACAGGAGCATCCAGTAATTTTGCTTTCACTTGATCAGGTAAATTTTGCTCCTTTAACCAAGCATGCCTTCTAATGATTGTGCCAGAGGCAGCCGCCCTGCATGAAGCCTCCAAGGAATCAAAACCACAGTGGAAACCATGTTTCCCCACTTGTTCAGTTGCATGTATCAAATCGTGTAATTCCTTATTATCTGCACATGCAGAAATGGTACCTAGCTTTTGTTTCATAACAGACAGTAGAAATTGCTGATATTTTAGCATATGAAATTGGCAATTTAAAGCCCTAATAAATAAAGTAGCAGAAGTGTACACTTTTTTGCCCCATCTCTCCAAAGCTCTAGAATCCTTATCTGTCGGAACAGGGTTTTTAGCAGAGGCGGCCTTAAACCCCTTAGGACCCTGAGAAATGGTTTCTGGATCAGCAGCAGGATTTTTGTAAAGGAACTGGTGTGAGTCAGGGACCCTGTAATATCTGTCGGGCTTAGCAGGGGCTGGAGGAAAGGAGTCAGGAATTAAATTAGCTTCAGAAAAGGCATCATCCACAATATCCAAAATAGGGGGAATAGCCAGGGGTCTATGCTGGGGAAGAAGAAGGAAATCCCTACGTCTTCTCCTAGATTCCGAGTACTTCTGTCCTTCCCAGTGAAAATGTTCCCTCATGTCATGCAAAGTTTCCCCAAAAGAAAAATCCTCAGGGGGAGAAGCTGATGGAATGGATTCCTCAGCATCAGAATCCTCATAAGGAGGGAAAGTATATTCCTGTTCAGAGGAAGACACTGACGAAATAGATGACTGATCAGAAGATTCATAATCCAATTCTTGCCTTGGCCTTTTGTCTGGAGGGGGATGTGAACCCCTAATCATGGTTAGTAAGTCCTCCGCCATTTTAAGTAGCTGTTTCTGAGATTTGGGTCCCGGATCAGAAGAGGCCTGGGCTGGTGTCTTAGATTTAGAAGAAGTCTTTGCCTTTGTCTTTGCCTTTATCAGAAGCTGTGTAGGCCTGAAAACCCCCTCAGAAGCCGGTACCTGCACAGCGGCTCCGGACCCATCTGAGGGAGCACTGTCCGAAGGTCCTGCCGCTGGAGTACTCAAAGGCCTAGTTGGCTCCTCGTGGGAGTCTATTTCGGCAATCGGTTCTGAAATGGCCAACGACAGGGGCTGCGAAAGCACCTCACTGACGACGGCCAAACCTGTAGCTGGCACTGCTTGTAAAACGTCGTCTGATTTGGACCTCGGAGGCCTGTCCTTATCCTTGCGTCGTTTGTGAACTCCGGTAATTGGAAGTGTGTCTGACGACATTTTATAATTAAATCGCCTGCCAAAGAAGTGAAAAGCAAAATCGTACCTCCGCTTAATCGTACGTTGGTTAAATCTAGCACAAAACTGACAACTAGCTACGTCGTGGTCAGGGCCTAAACAAGGAATACAGTAAGAATGGAAATCCTTATGAGGTATTTGCTTCCCACAAGAAATGCAATTATTAACTTTTTCTGACATCGGACTGGAAGAAGAAAAAAAGTTTCCCCAACGGGGTACTTAGCTTTGAGAAGAAGAAGTCAGTCTTCGGACTGAAGCATGAAAAAATATCAGGAGTCAGCCGACCAGCACTTGCGAACTGCTTTCACCGCACGGCAAGAAAGACTGGAGAACATGGCGTCGGCTGGCAGCTTTGTACTCCTAGCACTCTGACATCAGGGAGCATGACTGACTGAACAGCCGACACCGGACCCAGACTTTGGGATTCTGGCCGACCGAGGACTGCCTGCCGGCAGGAAGAACTCTACAATGATGACTGCAACAGTGAAACATGATGAACATCAGCACAATCTACCACAGAAGATATCCAGAATCATGTTTTTCAGTTCCTCATTAACAGAAGACAGACGCAATGATACCATACTGCCCAGACACACCCAAAACAGCGGCCCTGGCCAAATCATTAACTTATACCACAGAAGAAGAGGACAAAAGCTATTCTCTGTTCCAACACTCAGGAAAATCCTCCAGTTTAATTGGGGTACTTCAAACCTGGCACAGCTGGAATAGGGGCAGGTATGAAAAACAGCTAATTATGGTAAACCCCAAAGAGGCAGAGTTGCAGACCTTCTTTCCTACAAATGTCTTGTCTGCTAGCATGTGGCAAAATCATGCGGTATGTAACACCTATGGTAAACTGAAGAGACTAAAATGGAGCCAGCCCACTCTGCAGGTGGTCTGCAAACAGCAGCAGCATTTCAGTGGGGGGTACAATAGGCAGAATAATGGTGACACCAGACTGTCCTGATGGTCTCTCTGATCACAGACTGAGTTAGTAATGGCCTACTTCACTTAAGTTTCTTCCTACAAAACTCTAAGGTTATTCTGGAGGAAGATAAAGGGCAAGATGTCAATCCAATGTGGTCTACATCAGCCTGAATGCACCTACAGGAAAGGGTTACCTGGAGAGGAAGCAGAAGTGAGGGTAGTCTCATTATACCTTTCTGTCATGAGACAAATGACCACACAGCACCCAAGGGAAAACTAAGACCCTTCCGCTATCTTTGAGCATAGTGTCACGACAGACAGACACACAGAAACAGTATGACCAACCAGTATCCACAAGATGACGGACTGTGAACCACTGTTGAAATGCACCAATCCAGTGGTGGCAAAGGGTTGGGAGAGACTCACAACAGGGTTGCCACATGCTTCAAACTTAATTTCCTCAAACAATAATCCTGCACATCTAGATTTTCAACCGAATATTAAACAGCTGATTCTTGTCCATGCAATGAGAAGTAAGACCCAGTCCAGAACAAACAAGATGACCAAGGGCTGCTGGCTTAAGTGGACTAGGAGGGGGCAATAATCTTATAAGGAGGGAGGTCACTGTCCAGAGTACTCCTGACCAATGACTAGTTGATTCACAAGTCCAATCTCTGGATAAGATTGATTAAAGGTCTTCAGCTGATTGTTAAATTAACAAGAACCTTGCACTGCACCCAACAGAGCAGAAAATGATAATGCCCTCTCATTTCCCAAGTTCAACTAAAATGGAAAGTTGGTTTGAGCTCAAACCCTAACTAGCGGAAGGTGAGCACAGAGTTAACTTGAGGAGGTGCAGGCCTGGACCTGACTTCAAAGTTCAATGAATACACTGTGCTTTGATAAGGACTCTTCATCTAATCTCCAAGTGAAGAGTTGCTAACCACTACTATCTTACAGAAGCAGACCAACCATGTCCCTATGACTGAGTAGCCACAGTGAACCTCTCACACTTGTAGCTGGTTAGTACTGTGCTCTTCCACACTACAGAATACAGGTACTTTAAAAGTCACAGCAATACTTGCCAAGCCATGACTTAGGCAGGCAAACAAAAGATTCTATAAACAAAAATAAGAATCAAGATACAATTTCTGTCAGCAACAAGAAAAAAATGGTAGGGGGGTCTCTGGGGATGAGCTCAATTACATAGCCACTGCATGATGTCATGGCATGCCTCTCAGAAGCACATACACAGCCAGTAAAAAAAAAAAAAAAAAAAAAAATTGATTTGTCAACTATAAAGCACAGTGGTGTACACTTACCATACATGTTGATGTTTGAGTGTATTCACTGTTGCAGTCATCACATTTGGGTTATCTGCCTGCAGGTAGCCCTCAGCTGGCCTGAATACCAGACTCTTGGATTCTTGCGTCGGATGCTATCTCCTCTTCCATGACGTCAGGGGTATAAAACATGAAGCCGTCGCCATTACATCAGTTTTTCTTGCCCCAGATGTCAGGTGACCCACAATGGGAAGCAATTATATGTTATGGTACACCTCCATCCAAAAGCAAATACACCAGAAAACTTAAATATACCAAACAAGGAGGAAAGGTAGAGCCAAGAAAAGTCAGGGGGCTGGAGGGAGGGTAACCAGGACTGAACAGTGAATACACTCGAACATCTACATTTATGGTAAGTGTATACAACTGTACTATGTTCTTCGTGTTTCACTGTTGCAGTCATCACATTTGGGTTGATTCCCAAAGCTAAGGAAGGGAAAAGGAAGTTAGAGAGCATTAGGGCCAGCTATTAAGCCCTGCAAGACTGCGGTGGCAAAACCAGCTCTGGATTTAGAAAAAAGACGCATGTGGTAATGCTTGGTGAAAGGTATGTACAAAGATCCAGGTAGCAGCTTCTAGGATGTCTCTGGTAGGGGACTCCTCTGAGAAAGGCTGCAGAGATAGATGCAGCCCTGGTGGCATGTGAACTTATCTCCTGTGGGGTAGGTTTTCCATGGTGCTTGTAGCAGAAATGAATGCAATGGGCTATCCATTTGGAAATGATTTGGTCTGAAATGGCCTTACCCTCTGCCCCTGCTGCAAAGCCAACTAGCAGCTGTTCAGATTTTCTGAGAGGCTTAGTCCTATCCAAATAAAATCTAAGTTGTCTGTGCACGTCCAGAGAGTGCAGTATTCGTTCTCCTTTGTTTTGTGGATTAGGGAAGAAAGTAGGCAAGTGAATGGACTTATTTAGGGCCACACTAGACACCACCTTGAGCATGAGGGAAACCCTGTCTGCATGGAAGACAATGAAGGGTTCTCCACTGCCATGAGGGCCTGTAATTGACACACTTCTTGGTGAGGTGATGGCTAAAAGGAATGCTGTTTTCCAAGAAAGGAATTTCAACTCTGCTGTTGCAGCAGGCTCAAAGGGAGGGAGACTGAGCTTTTCCAATACAAAGTTAAGGTCCCAGGCTGGAGTAGGGACTCTCCTGGGGGGTCTTACATTTTTGGCCCCTCTAAGGAATTGTTTTAGCAGAGGGTGAGAGAAGAGGGTCGGCTCAGTATTATAATGAGCTGAAATGGCAGAGGCATGAATTTTAATTGATGAGAAGGATAGACCCTTGTGGAGCATTTCTGTTAAGTACTGAAGAATATGAGGTAAGCTGGGCACCGTTGTGCCCATCCCCTGAGTCTGGCTCCAAGAACAGAATCTTTTCCACTTTTCAGCATAGGATTTTCTAGTACTTGGCTTCCTTGCCTCCAGAATGACATCTAGCACCTGCTTACTGAGGGATGCTATTGCAGAGTTCAAGGAATTAGCCAGGCTGCAAGGTTCATTGTTTGAAGCTGAGGGTGCAGAATCTGGCCCACCTGCTGGGACAGCAGGGAAGGGGTCTGAGGCAGGTGCCATGGTTCCAGCAGTATCATACTGCACAAGAGGGGGTACCAGTGCTGGCGTGGCCAGTCTGGTGCAATCAGTATCATTCCTGGCTTGTCCTGTTTGATCTTTAGCAGAACCTTCAAGAGGAGAGGCAGAGGGGGGAAAGGCATAAACCGAGAGGCTTTCCCAGGTAAAGGACAGGGCATCCACTTTCCAAGCTTGCCTGTGGGGAGTCCTTGTGCAGAATTTGTCCAATTGGTAGTTCTGAGAGGAGGCAAACAGGTCTACCTCTGGAGTCCCCCATTTGTTCCTCAAGAGGTTGAATATTTTTGGTGCCAGTTTCCATTCGTGTGGGTCCATGAGATTTCGGCTCAAGTCTTCTGCCAGTGAATTTAGCTTGCCTGGCAGGAATTGAGCTTGTAGGTGCACTTGGTAGCCTCAAGGCTGTGTTCCACAGAGCCATGGCTAGTCTGCAGAGAGGGTACGAGTGGGTTACCCACGCTTGTTTATGTATCACATAACTGTGGTGTTGTCTGTCTTTACCAATAGTTGTCCTAGAAGAATGCTGTCTTTGACGGCTGTCAGGGAATTCTGTACAGCTAACATTTCTTTTTGGTTGATATGCAGGTGCATCTGTCATGGGTTCCATTTGCCCTGAATGCACTACCCTGCCAAGTGAGCCCCCAATGCATAGTCTGATGCATCTGTTAGAGCTTGGGCGGCAGTGGTTAGAGTGAAAGGGAGCTCCTTGTTGTGGTAGCAGGCCTCTGCCCACCAAAGGAACTCTATCTTTATACAAGGAATGATAGGAATCATTGAATCCAGATCCTGAGAATGTTGACACCATAGGCTTTTTAGATACCATTGTAGCTTCCTCATATGCAGTCCTGCATATGGAATTAGTAGAATGCAAGAGGCCATGAACCCCAAGGCTTGCAGAATTTTCCTTGCAGATAGATGGGGTTTTGTGGCCAATAGTTTGAAGTAGGTTGTCAAATGAACTTGTTTCTCTGGAGTGAGGAAAGCCATCTGGGAAGATGTGTTCAAGCTTTCTCCCAGGAATACAATCTGTTGGCAGGGTACTAGGTGAGATTTCTTTTCGTTTATGGTGTACCCCAGAGAGGTTAGAAGTTTATTTACAAATGCCAGATGTTGTAATAGCAAGTCCTGCCTTTCTGCCTGAATCAGACAATCGTCCAAGTATGGGTATATGTGAATATGTCTCTGCCTGCAAAATGCAATGGCTGGAGCTAGACACTTTGTGAATACCCTGGGCGCAGTAGATAAGCCAAAGGAAAGTGCAGAGAACTGATAGTGCATGGAGCCTGCCCTGAAGCGTAGGTATTTCCTGCAAGATTCCCTTATTGGAATGTGCAGGTAAGCTTCCTTTAAGTCCAAGGTTGCCAACCAGGCATCTTTGCCTAGCATAGGAAGAAACTGTTGAAGTCTTAGCATTTTGAATTTTGGGATTACCAGAAAGGTGTTTAGAATAGAGATGTCCAGGATAGGATGCCAGGAGCTGTCTTTTCTGGGTACCAGGAAAAGTCTTGAATAAAAACCTTGTCCCCACTGTTCTGCTGGGACAGGCTGAATATCCCTGATACTTAGAAGAGAGAGAACCTGCTGTTGGGCCTCCGCCCACTGATTTGAAGGTAGGTCTGGCCAACCGTTTGGGGTTGGGTAGGGAGTAGAAGTGGAATCTGCATCCTTCGGAAACTATATTCAAAACCCATTTGTCCTGGGTAATGAGTTCCCAGCTTTTTGCATGTAGGACGAGCTTTCCTCCTAAGGGAGCAGGCAGCTGAGCAGGACTTGGGAGGGTTAAGGTTAAGTCATTGTGCCATTTTTCCATTGGGGGGTGGTTTACTGCTCCCTGCTTTGGAAGTGGGAGTCCCCCACTGCTTAGACCTGTGCGAAGTCTGAGACTGTAACCTAGGTGGTCTGCTGTTCCTGGGTTTGGACTGAGAGGGCCTGGAAGAGACTGGAAAGGACCAATTCTTTGAAGGCCAATGTCTACTAAATCTGGGAGGCTGTACTTGCAGGAAATCTTTAACAGTTTGCATAGATTTAGTTTTTTCCTCCATCCTTTTGAGGACGAATTCTGCTTTGTTGCCAAACAGGCAGTCTTTGTTTAAGGGAGCATCCAGTAATTTAACTTTAACATGATCTGGCAAGTTTTGCTCCTTAAGCCAAGCATGCCTTCTAAGTACAGACCCAGTGACAGCAGCCCTGCAAGATGCTTCTAAAGAATCAAAACAACATTGCAAAGTATGTTTACCAACTTGTTCTGCAGAATGCATTAAATCCTGTAATTCTTTGTCTTGAGCAATGTCAAGAATCAACATTATTTTCTGCTGGCACTTTAACACATGAAACTGGCAAATTTAAAGCCTTAATGGCCAAAGTAGCAGAAGTGTATACCTTCTTACCCCATCTGTCTAAGGCTCTAAAATTTCTATCATAAGGGGTAGGATTTTTGGCAGTAGTAGCCTTAATGCCTTTTGGTCCTTGGGAAATGGTCTCTGGATCCGCAGTAGGATTCTTGAAGAGGAACTTGTGAGAGTCAGGTACTCCAATACCTGTCAGGTTTTCTGGAAGCTGGAGGTAAAGTGCCTGGGGAAAGGCTAGATTCCAAGAAAGCATAATCTACAATGTCCAGAACAGGAGGGATAGCTAAAGGCCTGTGTTGAGGAAGGAGTAAGAATTCCCTAAGCCTCTTTTTGGAGACAGAGTAATACTGGCTTTCCCAGCGGAAATGCTCCCTAAGAGTGTGCAAGGTTTCACCAAAAGAAAAATTTTCTAGAGGGGAAGCAGAGGGAATGGAATCCTCTTTATCAGAATCCTCATAGGTAGATAAGGGCAAATCCTGGTAATCGGAAAGAACAGAAATACCAGATTCCTGATCAGAAGAATCAGAAGGAAAATCAGTTCTAGGTCTTTTAGAGGGGAAAGGCTGGCTTCCCCTAATTAAGGTAATAAGGTCTTCAGCCATTCTAAGCATTTGTTTTTTAGGCATATGGGCCTGAGCATGTGGTTTGGACATCGGTTTTATAGGCGTGGTGTGAGTTTTAGGCCTGGATGAAGAAGATGGCGTCTGTTTAAAATGCAAGTCTGTAGGCCTGAATACACCCTCAGAAGCCGGTGCCTGCACGGGCGGCTCCAGACCCATTCAAGGTAGAGACATCCGCAGGTTCCATAGTCGAAGAAGCATCTTGCGGCATACCAGACTCTGAATGGGTCTCAGTAGAGGCCTGCGAATCTGAAGTAGTGGTTATCAGGGGCTGCGAAAGCGCCTCACTGAGTACTGGCGGACTGGTGATTAGCTTAAAGGAAATGTCGTCAGCAGTTTTGAACCTATGCGGTCAGTCTCTGTCTTTATCTTTACGTTTTTTCGGAAGATCGGTAGTCGAATGGCTTAATGAAGCCATTTCAGAGTACTGATACAGAGTACCAAAATAATTTGCTGCAAAGATAGCCAGACGACGAATAGTTGGGGGGTTGAAACAAGGCACAAAACCGACAGCAAGGGAAGTCGTGGTCTGGGCCTAAGCAGGGAATGCAGTACGAATGAAAATCTTTATGATGTATTTGCTTTCCACAGGTAAGACAATTGTTAACTTTTATTGACATCGGTTGGAGCAAGAAAAAAGATCCCCAATGGTGTACTTATCTTTTTTTGAAGACTTCGGTTCTGAAACTCGAAAACGAAAATTTCAGGAGTCGGCCTGTGGTGTCTGCAATTATTTGGTGAACACCTGGTAGTAGGAGAGGGCTGAAGGCTTTCTGTGCTAGGAGGACTGCGGTCATTTCCCTTATGTTGATGTGTTTGTTCCTTAAGGAAAGGTCCCACTTTGCTTGGACCCTGTAGGATGCCATTGTGGCTCCCCATCCTGAGTCTGAAGCATCTGTATGCATAACCTGGATTGGGAGAGGAGGCTGCAAGGGAAGGCCCGGGTTCAGCTGGACTTGCTGAATACACCAAATTACTTCTGCCTTTAGGCAGAGCAGGAGTGATTGGTTAGTCTAGAGGATGTTGGTGTTCAGACCAAACATTTTTTTTAGATACCACTGTAGCTTTTGCATGTGCATTTTGGCCAGTGGAAGCATGGGGATGGTGGCTGCCATTATGTCCAGGGTCCTTAGGAATTGCCTTGCAGTTATCACCTGGGTCTGCAGCAAGGCTCTGAAATGGGATGACAGGGAGCTGACCCTGTCCTGGGGAAGAAAGGCTTTCATTATGTCCATTTTGATCCTGCAACCTAGAAATATTTTGTCTTGTTCTGGTGTCAAGGATGATTTTGGGAGGTTGAGGGTGAACCCCAGACTTTGCAGTAGGCACATGGTGAACTCTAGATGGTTTAACAGGGTTTCTTTCTTTGCAGTCTGCTAGGATCAAGATGTCGTCTAGGTAAGGATACATTGGAATCCCATGTTATGCAATAGGCAATGGCAGGTGCCAGACATTTTGTGAACACTGTAAGGGCAGTGGACAAACCAAAGGGCAAAGCAGTAAATTGGAAATGAGAGGAGGGTCCAGACAAATGCAAAAAATTTCTGTGGGAGGGTAGAATGGGTATGTGCAAATAGGCTTCTTTCAGGTCGAGTGTGGCAATGAAACTCTTGGCTGGTATGAGAAAGAGTAAATATGGAAGGGACTACATTCTGAAGGTGGACACTTTTAAAAATAGGTTTAAGAAGGAAAGGTCTAGAATGGGTCGCCACATTCTGAAGGTGGACACTTTTAAAAATAGGTTTAAGAAGGAAAGGTCTAGAATGGGTCGCCATGGCCCATCTTTTTTGGGGACCAGGAATAAACTTTAATCAAAGCCCTTTCCTTCCTGTCCTGGAGGGACAGGTTCTATGGTGCCCAAGTTCAGAAGGTCTGTCAGAACCTGTGGGAAGAAGTGTCTTTGATTTTTTTGGGGGAAAGGGAATACCCCTTAAGGGTGGCCTTTCTTTCCAGGAGAAGTAGTATCCTTTTTCAATACTAGCCAGAGCCCATTTGTCTGTGTTGACTGTTTTCCAAAATGGGAGGCAGCAGTAGAGGAGGCCAAGGCAGCACATATTGTTGGGGCCTCCTCTGTCTTGAAAGGCCTGTCTGGAGGGAGGCTGAGAGGCAGCTGGCCTGGTAGGTGATTGTCTTCTGGTTCCACTTCTTTGTTTGGAAGAGGTAGGCCCAGCAGAGGGCGGGTTTTGTCTGACAAACGTGGCCTTGGCAAGGGTAATTCCTGTAATATTTGGGAATTGGGGACACCAAGAGATGCTTGATGTCTTGCAATTCCTTGGTCTTTTCCTGCAGATTTTTGAACAGGTCTGCTGATTGTTTGCCAAACAGGAAATTACAGTCCAGGGGGCATCTAGGATTTTAGACTTGGAAGTCTTCTGGCAAGTGTTGCAGATGAAGCCAGGAATATCTCCTAATAACAGGGGCAGATGCTGCAGTGTGTGCAGAGGCCTCTGCAGCATCATAACTGCATCTGAGTGTCTGGCTACTTGGGCAGCCAGAGATAGTTTGGAAGAGATGTCAGCTTTTGTGGGCCAGTCAGGAGAGTAGTGGCTTGAGAGACCAGGTCCAGAGCATATTTGGTCATATGGGTTTGATAGCTGATGGCTCTAAAGGCTAATGTGGAAGAGATGTAGACTTTCTTTCCAATTCTATCTATTGTTTTGCTAACTTTGTCCACAGGAAAGAAAGAGGCAGACGGAATGAGTCTGGATTGTTTACCTGGTGAAATGGTAATCACAGCAGGATCTGCCAAGAGAGGCATGACTAAGAATTTTTGGTCATCAGGCATCTTGTAAAAGCGGTCTGGCCTCTTATGGGCAGGTGGCTGAGAATCTGGTGTCTTTGATGCAGAGGCAAAGCCATCTAAATAGGCAGGGATGACAGGTGGAATGGCAGAAGGGGAGGGACATTCAACTTGTAAAAGTTCAAAATACCTCTTTTGAGTGTCAGACATTTGTGAGGTGTCCCATTTAAAGTATTCTTTCATTTTGGTGATGATTTCAACAAAGCTGATATCCTCTGGGGGGGGGGGTTCTCCCTCAATAGATTCATCATCTGGAGAATAATACTCTTGTGGACAGGCTATCTGGGAAGTGTAAGAAATGGATTCCTCAGAAGAGGAATAATAGGTCTCTTGTTCTTCTTCCCTCTCTTGTGAGGTAAGTGATGGAAGAGAAGAAGCAGAGACAGGCCTAGGGCTAAGCAGAGGAAGTGAAGCTGTAGAAAAGGATGAAGGCCTAAGGGCCAAAAAGGCCTGCATTAAGGAAGAGGTGAAGGACTGCCAATCAGAAAGGCTTCTGTGGGTATAGCCAGATGTTTAGTTTTATGTTTCTTTTTGACTGGGGTAGACTTAAGAGTAGGTCTGGAGTCAGATGCCTGGCTAATGTTGGCAGTGTCTGGAGGATGGATCCCAGCCGGATGTCCAGCTGTGTCTGGTTACCCCTCGACCTCAGCGGTATCTAGTGTCTGGTTTGGCTCAGGGGATATGCCGGTCATCAACTGTGAAGCAGCTTCCTCAAAGGTTGCCGTAGAAGTCCACGGGTCCGTCGGAAGTCCCTCAACTCCTAAATCGGTAGCTGGCAGGGCGTCTGATAGCGGAGAGGGCCTAGGAAATAGCCTTCTTTCACAGAGGTTCAGTTGAGGCCGCCAAGATGGGATCTGTCCTAAGAGCTAACTTTTTAAGCCGTTGGTTTTCCAAGTAGAGATTTAGTGCAGCCAGATGGCTGCGAAGGGTCTTAGGAACGAAAGACTGGCAGATAGAGCAAGCGTTGTGATCATGCTCCCGGCCTAAGCAAAAACTGTAGCAGTCGTACGTCTTTATGGGGTATCTGGCGCCCACATTGGCATTTGCCCTTTTTTGCTGCCATAGGCTAAGGATTGCTACAACAAACCAAGCTTTAGCTAGAAATTAAATAAAACAGGTTACTTAACTTTTAGATGTCTGTGAAGGCTGAGGCACATGATGTGTCAGTTGCCTGTGGCTGAAATGTTCTGAGCTCTGTGCGTGCAGACGTCACATTGAAGGTTCCTGGTTTATGGTCCTACATGTGGCGTTCCATGCAATTACAGCAGCCAAGCTGAAGCTTTTGTATAGGAGCCAACGTATGGGTCGCCTGAGGCAGAAAATCCCATACCAAGAATACTGCAACATAGGAATAGAAGGGCATCAGTCCAAATGCACTAAACATTTGGAGTGATGACAATCAATCAAGAACAAACTGGAAAGCCACATCAATTCTAAAAACACTTCAGTGACTTAATTTCTGTCTGAGTAAGAAGGCAGCATGAGCAACATAACAAGGACTACAGTCATCAAAATATCTGCAGAAAACTCCAAAAAGGCAAATTCAAGAGATCATAAATTCTACAAAGCAGAAAAAAATGCAAATGACCCAAGGAAGAAAATAAAAAAAGTACTTACACACATCAAATTTTATTTTGCTGAGGTACCACTTAAGAATTTCTGTTCGACCTCTTATATCTGGTCTGGGTACTGTAACCTGCATATCAAAACGGCCAGGGCGTATCAAAGCACTGTCAAAAGAAAAAGAAAAAACGTGAGTACGGTGTAATACTGTCTACTGCACAATGACTTCTCATTAGTATTCAAAATCCAGCACGTTTATTGGACAGGGCAACCAAGAGTGTCCACTGTAAATCATGCACATACCAACAGAAAAAAGTCTGGTTGCTGAAGTACCATTGAGTGGGCCAGACCTTCTAATGGTATATGCAGAGAGAGTGAAAATACAAGAAAAATCTGATACTTTCTGCAAAACTAAATCAGAAACGTACCTGATTTTCCTTACATTTCTGCCCTGTCCCTTGGAAAAATCTCAGCATTTAAAAAAAATACAAAAAACAACAACAGAGATGGTGTCTCCTCTGTTGTTTCTCCTCTGTACTGATATACTGCATAAGCATGGGACAGTAAGTCCCATATGCATGCACAGTACTTCAGTAAACAAGGAAAAAAGTATAGTTGTGTACACTTACCATAAATGAAGAGGTTTGAGTGTATTCACTGTTGCAGTCATGACATTTGGGTTATCTGCTTGCAGTAGCCCTCAGTCGGCCTGATTAACAAAGTCATGGGTCCTGCGTCGGTTGCTGTCCCTCTTCCATGATGTCAGGTTGTCAAGGGTATAAAGCATGCAGCCTATGCCATTACATCAGTTTTTCTTGCCCCAGATGTCAGGTGCTCCCCTAATGGGAAGCAATTAAATCTATAAATACAAGGATATACCCTCCAACAGAAAAGCAAATACACCAAAAAGTTTTTTTTGAGCATAGTAAGTGAGAGTAGAGGTATAGAGAAAAAAGGAGGGCTGGAGGGAGGGTAACCAGGACTGCAACAGTGAATACACTCGAACATCTACATTTATGGTAAGTGTACACAACTGTACTATGATTTTCATGTTTCACTGTTGCAGTCATTACATTTGGGTAGATTCCCAAAGCTAAGGTTGGGAGGATGAATTTAAATAGAATTAGGACCAACTATAAGGACCTGCAAGACTGCAGTGGCAAAGCCAGCTCTGGATTTAGAGAAAATTGGCAAATGATAATGCTTGGTGAAAATATTTACAGACTCCAGGTAGTAGCAGCTTCTAGAATGTCCCTAATAGGGACACCCCTGAGAAAGGCTGTAGAGGTAGATGCAGCCCTGGTTGAATGGGGTCTGATGCCCTGGGGGATAGGTTTTCCATGGTGCTTATAGCAGAAATGAATGCAGTCGCCTATCCATTTTGAAATGGTTTGTTTTGAAATAGCTTTCCCCTTCCGGCAGCAAATGCCACAAACAGTTGTGCATATATCCTTTGAGGTTTAGTCCCGTCCAAGTAGAATCTAAGCTGTCTGTGCACATCTAAAGAGTGCGGTATCCGTTCCCCTTTGTTCTGTGGGTTACTAAAGAAGGTAGGCAAATGAATGGACTAAGCGCCACACTGGATACCACCTTGGGCATGAAGGAGGGATTGGTTCTGAGGGATACCCTATCCACATGAAAGATGATGAAAGGTTCCACTGCCATAAGTGTCTGCAATTCAGATACCCTTCTTACAGAAATGATTGCTAAAAGGAAATTTCCCAAGAAAGAAATTTTAAATCTGCAGTAGCAGCTCGCTCGAAAGGAAGAAGAGTGAGTTTCAACAAGACAAAGTTAAGATCCCAGGCTGGAGTTGGAGCTCTCCTGGGTGGCCTTAAAATTTTGGCCCCTCTGAGGAACTGCTTGAGCAGAGGGTGAGAGAAGAGGGGAGGCTCTGTGCTACAATGAGCTGAAATGGCTGAGGCATGAATTTTGATGGAGGCAAAGGACAAGCCATTATGAAGCATCTCAGTCAAGTATTGTAGAATCTGACATAAATTGGGCACTGCTGCATTCACTCCTTGAGAATGGTTCCAGACATAAAATCTTTTCCATTTTGCAGCATAAGATTTTCTAGTACTAGGCCTCCTTGCCTCTAAAATGATATTCATCACGGATTTACTGAGGGATGGTTTGTTTATTTGTTTGTCTTTTCGGCTTTTCCCGGTTAGGGGTCACCACAGCAGAACTCCGGTCCGCTAATGATTGGCAGCAGATTTTCACAAACACCGAGCTGCCAGCTCGACGTTCAACCTTCAACGAAGGCACTCCCACATACGCATGTATTTTGAATGCCCACCTAACCGCGGGGAGGACATGCAGACTCCACACAGAAGGCACTCCCCGCACTCCAGCCGAGAATCGAATGGGAGAACCTCTTGCTGTGAAGCAACAACGCTACAGCTGCATGGTAAAGGAGAGATTAGGTAATTAGCCAAGCTGCTTGGTTCAGGGTTTGCAGCTGAGGATGCAGAATCTGGTTCTCCTGCTGAGACAACAGGGAAGGAGTCTGAGGCAGGTACCATGAAGCCAAGCGTGACGCACTGCGTAAGAGTGGGTGCCAGTGTTGGCGAGGCCAGTTTGGTGAAATTAAAATCGTCCTTGGCTTGTCTTGTTTGATCTTTAGTAGTACCTTGGAGAGCAGAGGCAGAGGAGGAAAGGCATAAACTGATAGGTTTTTCCAGCTGAAAGATAGAGCATCCACTTTCTAAACTAGCTTGGGGGGAATCCTTGTGCAAAATTTGTCCAGTTGATGGTTCTGGGGGGAGGCAAACAGGTCTGTATCTGGGCTGCCCCATTTGCTTGTCAACATGTTGAAAATCCTTGGTTCCAGTTTCCACTCGTGTGGGTCCATGAGGTTTCTGCTTAGTCCGTCTGCCAGTGTATTAAGTTTTCCTGGCAGGAATTGAGCTTGTAGATTCACTTGGTAGCTCAAGGCTGTTTTCCAAAATGCCATGGCTAGTCTGCAGAGGGGACAAGATTGTGTACCCCCCTACTTGTTTATGTACCACATGACAGTGGTGTTTTCAGTCTTTACCATTAGTTGCCATGGAAGAATATGGTCCTGGAAGGCTGTCAGAGCATCCTGTACAGCTAATATTTCCTTTTGATTTATGTGCAGGTGCATTTGACTTGGGTTCCATTTGCCCTGAATTCACTTCACTGCCAGGTGAGCCCCCCATGCATAGGCTGATGCGTCTGTTAAGATTTTGGCGTCAGGGGGTAATATGAATGCTAGTCCACTGTTTTGGTGGCAGGCCTCTGCCCACCAAAGGAACTCTAGGCATAGGCAAGGTATGATAGGAATCCTTGCTTCTAGATCCTGTGAATGTTGACACCATAGGCTTTTGAGATAACACTGTAGTTTCCTCATATGCAACCTTGCATATGGAATTAGAAGAATGCAGGAGGCCATGAACCCCAAGGCTTGCAGTATTTGCCTTGCAGACAGCTGGATTTTTGTGGCCACTTGTTTGAAATAGGTTGTCAAATGAATCCGTTTCTGTGGTGTGAGGAAAGCCATCTAGGAAGTTGTATTCAAGCTTGCTCCCAGGAAAATATATTGTTACGGGGTACCAGGTGTGATTTATTTTCATTTATGGTGAACCCCAGACAAGTCAGTACCCTTTGAACAAAGGCCAGATGATTCAAAAGAATGTCCTGGCTTTCTGCCTGAATTAGACAATCATCCACGTAAGGGTATATTTGAATATTTCTTTGCCTGCAAAATGCAATGACTGGAGATAGGCACTTTGTGATTACCCTGGGCGCAGTAGATAAGCCAAAGGGCAGTGCAGAGAACTGAGGGTGCATGTAGCCTGCTAAGAAGTGTAGGTATCTTCTGCAAGACTCCCTGATAGGAATGTGCAGGTATGCTTCTTTTAAGTCTAGTGTTGCCAACCATGCATCTTTGCCTAGCATAGGAAGCAGCTGGTGAAGAGTCAGCATCTTGAATTTTGGAATCACCAGAAAGGTGTTTAGAGTAAAAATGTCCAAGATAGGATGCCATGTATTGCCTTTTCTGGGTACCAGGAAAAGTCTCGAATAGAAATCTTGTCCCTTTTCCTCTTCTGGTAACCAACTGAATAGCCCCCATGTTTAAAAGAGAGAGTACTTGATTTTGGGCCTCTGCCCACTGAATTGGGGTAGATCTGGCCACCCGCTAGGTGTTGGTAATGTGTGGAAGAGAAATCTGTATCCTTGGGACACTATACTTAAAACCCATTTGTCCCGTGTAATGTTCCCAGTTTTTGGCCTGCAGACCAATCTCTCCGACTAAAGGAGCATTCAGGTGGGAAGTGCTTGGAAGTTTTAAAAGCAAGTCATTGAGACAGTTTTCCATAGGGGGAGTCTTACTACTGCCAGATATGGGTGAGGAACCCCCCCCCCCCCGCTTAGTCTTGTGTGTCCCTTGGGACTGAAACAGTTAGTTATGTACTCACCATAACGATCGATGTATGTGGTCCATCTCGCCTACATTCCTTACTCATGGGTTCGGAGCAGAGAATCGGCTCCGACTCGGCCAAATTTCTCTAACATGAAGTTTCTAATTGGCTGGGCTAACCTGGTATCCCGGGATGCACCTCGCCCTAGCCCCAGATCTTGTTTGCAATCATAACAATCATAACAGTCATAACCCATACTCAATAAACACCGGAAGAAATTCCAGCCAGATAAGGGAACCAAATCACTGATCTTGAAGGGTCCACAGAGCCAATATTCTTCCAAATCCTCTAGGGAGGGTACATAGGAATGTAGGCGAGATGGATCACATACGTCGATCGTTATGGTGAGTACATAACTAACTGATGTTATGTGGTCCTATCGCCCCTACATTCCTTACTCACGGGACAGCGTCCCCAGCACCTCTATCCTGGGAGGCTCATAAGAAGATACTCCTGAGAACCATGGAACCAAAGGAAGCCCGGCCCCTAGACGCCACGTCCAGCTTGTAATGAGTAATAAAAGTGTTGGGAGATGCCCAAGTGGCCGCAGCACAAATATCATCCAAGGAAAGCCTAGCATGGAAAGCTACTGACGTAGACATAGCCCTGATAGAATGAGCCTTGACGGGAAAGGGTAAAGTTCTGTCTGCTGATGAGTAGATGAATGAAATACAATCTTTGATCCCTTTAGAAATTGTGCACTTGGAAATAGGACAACCTGCTTTGTTTTCTGAAAAGGACACAAACAGTTGATCAGCTTTCCTAACATGCTTAGTCCTATGTAAATAAAATCTCAGTTGTCTGTGCACATCCAACTGATGAAACCTGAAAACTGCTTTATTGGAAAAGTTCAGAAAAAACACTGGTAACTCCTAGAGGATTTGGAAGAAATAGAAGGAGATCTAGATCTCCCGACTGGACACTCATGTCTGACACTGGGTGACCTGCTCCGAAGAGGTTCCAAAAGTATCGGAGCCAAGGTCGACTCCAGTACAACAGATACCTCCTGCGGCCCCGAGGACAATGGAGCCGAGGATGTATTATCCATTTCAGAGACCTTCTCCTTCGGCCCCAAGGACAGTGGAGCAGAGGATGAAGTATCCAATTTACAAACCTTCTCCGATGGCTCCAAAGAAGCAGACGGAGCCGGAGATCTTTTCTTGGCCTTAGGAGGCTTAGACTTGGTACTAGAAGGCGGAGACAACTCCAAGGCCCCCTCAAAGGAGGGCTTGATCAGACCCTTCAAAATCAGTTTATTTTTACATTCCTGCAGTATCCTACGGCTAAAAACATGACGGAAACTGCAGGACTCTTGCAAGTGAATAGCACCAAGACAATAAACACAGATAGACTGCCCATCTGTAATGGACATTTTATAGCCACATTTTGTACACTTCTTAAACCCAGAGGGTTTATGTTCCTTTAGTTCTTTCGACATGGCAAGCAACCGCGCCACACAAAGCGACAGAGTCAAACACAAAAGGGGGGCGGGAAGACCAAGAAGCACTTAAATGGACAAGGAAACTCTAACTTAAACGCTTCCTAAAAGGGAGTTAACCACTAACACAACAGCACAACACAACAAGGTAACACACGGGAGAGGACGAGGTCCCCTAACTTAAACGGGCCTAGCCCGTGAAAACAGTAGGGATACCACAAAACACTAAACTCTAAAAACCTCACGCAACGACTATTCAGGTACAAAGTTAGCTATCAAAATAGCTATTGTCAAAAGGAAGACTGCTAAAATACTAAAAGTATTTTAAAAGGGTACTTAGTCACAGCCAAGCGAGACCACGTCCTAACTCTAACTCTACGAGCGGCAAACGAGATCTGGGGAGAGGTGCATCCTGGGATACCGGGTTAGCCCAGCCAATTAGAGACTTCGTGCTAGAGAAATTTGGCCGAGTCGGAGCCGATTCTCGGCTCCGAACCCGTGAGTAAGGAATGTCGGTGAGATAGGACCACATAACATCCTGGGGTTTTTGCTGTGTCTGGGTTTGGCTTGAGAAGACCTGGAAGGGGCTGGAAAGGTCCAATTTATAGAGGGCCAGTACCTACTAAATCTAGGAGGCTGAACTTGTAAGAAATTTAACAGTTTGCATAGATTTAGCTTGATCTTCCATCTTTTTAAGAACTTCTCAGCCTTGTTGCCAAACAGGCGGTCCTGATTTAAGGGAGCATCCAACAATTTAGCTTTAACATGATCAGGCAAAGATTGCCCCTTAAGCCAAGCATGCCTTCTGAGCATAGACCCAGTGAAAGCAGCCTTACAAGAGGCCTCTACTGAATCAAATCCACATTGCAAAGTATGTTTTCGAACCTGTTCAGCAGAATGCATTAAATCCTGTAATTCTTTATTTTCAGCACAGTCAGGAATCAATATCATTTTCTGTTTAAGCAATCCAATAACATGTTGTTGATACTTTAACATATAAACCTGGCAGTTTAAAGTCCTAATGGCCAAGGTTGCAGAAGTGTAAACCTTCTTGCCCCACTTATCCAACGCCCTGGAGTCTCTATCAGAGGGGGTAGGATTTTTAGCAGTAGAAGCCTTAATGCCCTTGGGTCCCTGTGAAATAGTCCCTGGATCCGCAATAGGATTTTTAAAAAGGAACTTGTGTGAATCAGGAACCCTATAATATCTGTCAATTTTCTGGGAGCAGGAGGCAAAGAATCAGGGGCCAAACCAGATTCTGAAAAGGCATCAACAATGTCTAGTACAGGAGGTATTGCTAAAGGCCTATGCTTAAGCAGGAGTAAGAAATCCCCAAGCCTCTTTTTTGAATCAGAAAAATCTTGGCTTTCCCAGTGGAAATGCTCCCTTAGAGTATGTAAGGTCTCACCAAAAGAAAAATCCTCTGGAGGGGAAGCAGAAGGAATCAAGTCCTCTGCATCAGAATCCTCACAAGTAGATAAGGGCAAATACAAATTATCAGAAGAATCAGAAAAATCAGAATCCTGGTCAGAAGATTCATAAACAACTTCAGTCCTAGGTCTCTTAGAAGGGGGAGGTTGGCTTCCCCTGATTAGAGTTATAAAATCTTCAGCCATTCTTATCATTTGTTTTTTAGGCATAGAGGCCTGAGCATGCGGCCTGGGCGTCTGTTTCTTAGGCATGGTTCGAGATTTTGGCCTAAATGAAGAAGGAGGCATCCTTTTAATATGAAAGTCCATAGGCCTGAATACACCCTCAGAAGCCGGTGCCTGCACAGCGGCTCAGGACCCATCCAAGGTAGAGACATCTGCAGGTTCCACAGTTGAAGCATCTCGCGGTATACCGGACTTAGAATGGGTCTCAGTAGAGGCCTGCATATCAGAACTAGTGGGTATCAGGGGCTGCGAAAGCACCTCACCGAGTACCGGCGAATTGGCAACTGGGTTAGGACAAACGTCGTCGGCAGCTTTGGACCTCGGTGGCCTGTCTCTGTCTTTATCTTTGTGTTATTCGGAATCCCGGTAGTCACATGGCTAACCGATGACATTTCTGGATAATTAAACCAGAAATTATTTAGAGGCGAAAATATACAGACGACAGATAGTGTGCTGATTAAATAAAGCAAAAACCGACAGCAAGGTATGTCGTGGTCAAGGCCTAGGCAAGTAATACAGTATGAATGAAAATCTTTGTGAGGTATTTGCTTTCCACGAGTAATGCAATTATTAACTTTTAACGACATCGGTAAGGAGCAAGAAAAAGTTTCCTCAATGGGGTACTTGGCTTTAGTTGAAGACTCTGGTCCTGAAACTCGAAAACAAAAATTTCAGGAGTCAGCCGACCGGCACTTGCGAACTGCTTCTGCTTCGGGCACTGCACAGCAAGAAAGATGGATGTAATGGTGTCGGCTGCATGCTTTATACCCCTGATGACCTGATGTCATGGAAGAAGGGACAGCAACCGACTCAGGACCCAAG